>NC_017850.1:7674817-7829674 GCF_000002495.2 Pyricularia oryzae 70-15
CGCGTAGCCCTTCTTGAACAGCACCTCCCGCAGCGCACCCTTCTGCGGCTCCCCGACGCCGGCGCTGCGCGAGAGCGAGTCGCGGTACGCCTGTGCGTTCTGGGGCCAAAACGCGGCCGCCGACGTGACCAGCTCGATCCCCGCGAGCCCGATCATGAGGTAGTAGTATGCCCACCAGGGCTGACCGAGGCGGGTGATCATGCTGGTGGCGATCAAGGGGGAGACGACGGCGCCGACGCCGTAGAAGCCGTGCAAAAAGCCCAGGATCTCGTCGGCGCGCGCCATGTTACCGATCCAGGCGTTCCAGGCCGCGTCGACGAGCCCGTTGCCGAACCCGGCCAGGCTGAAGGCAACGACCAGCACCGGGTACGGCGGGTGGCAGGCGATGATGATGTAGGCGGCCAGGTGTGCCGAGGGGGAGATGAGCGCGACGCCACGCTGGCCCCACCACAAGTGCACATAGTTGTTGCAGAGCGCCGACAAGGTGTAGCCGATAAAGGGCGACAGGAACACAAGCGACACGACGAGGTAGCTCAGGTTGTAGTACTCCTCCAGGTAAGGGATAAGAGGGCCGTATGCGGCGTCGTTGGCGCCCGCAACGATGAAGGCCCAAAAGGCGGCCGCGAGGCGCGCAATGTTGCTGCGCGGGTGGTTCCAACGCTGCAGCACTTCAGTAGTCGTCGTGGGATGCGGGAGATCCTGGTCCCGTTCGGCCAGCGATTCGCTGCTTATGCGTGATGGGTTATCGCCGGGCGGGGTTCCGTTCTTCATTACATTGTCCCCGAGGCGGACACCTTTTCCCCAGCCATCATTGGCATCTCCATTGATGCCATTGACGCCATTCTGGTTCGCTTCGTTCGCAAACTGCTGATGTGGCGGGAGCTCCTGGAGCTCAGTGGAGGTGTTTGTAGCCATCATTTACTTGCGACAGAGTACCTAGGTAGATAAGCGGCGCAGACTGAGAATGGCACAGTCCTGTAATCGGGATTAACGTGTGCCAGGCATCGAAATTGACGTTCAATCAAGTCTTAAATACAAAAACTTCACCCACGTCATGCTGGATGCACCAATGGATCTCGCAAAAGTCTTGGCTGCTTGCAACCCCGGCACATCATCAACACCCAAATTCACAAAAAAAAAACCCTCATTTCAGGTGGCTGCGACTTCCCCAACCGCCTGGAGAACCAGCGGGGTCTCCACCGCCCTTCCCCCGCGTCCTAGGATTGATGGGCTTACCGTATGGCACTCTGCAGCCTGAGGTGCGAAGTTAGTCGAGATTGATCCAGAGGCCCCTCTGCTGGAACCAAAAAAGGCTAGACCGCAGCGGCAAAACATCGGTTTACCACTCCATCCGATCAGGTTCCTAATTTCACCAAGAGCTGCCGCCGGAAAGACGGCGCTCTAATCCGACAATAGACTCCGCCATGGCGGACTTTCTGTTTTGTTCAATCTCAGATTGCAGAGTCGCAGCGACTTTTGTCTTGGCCTTTCAGTCTCTGTGCTGATCTGAGCTGCTGCTGATGGGTACACCGCTCAACGACAAAAAAGTCTCATCCGATCACAAGGTTCGGCACAAATGTGTGGTTCGGTATTGCGTCAAAACCTTGATGTGGGGCTCGCAGCCGATCGATCAATGACTGTTTGCTAGAGTTGTCGGAGTCTCCCTTTTAGGAATCGGCCGCCTGCCTGTCAAAAGAACATGGTAAAGTTGAGGCGAAAAAAAGGGAACACCTGACGAACCTAGTGTTCTCTGGCTCAGAACTCTAGGCGTGATACTTTTTGTTCAGACGCTTAATTGACGCGATTATCCGCCCATGGCTTCGAATCTTCTTTCGCACAGGCCTCTCCTGGGTTGAAGGGTTGCCAGGTTGCAGTTCTCATACAAGTACATATATTTCTTTGAAGATAATTGCCCGCCCGAACACAATCTGCAACCTCACTGTTATGTTTGCCAAAGGCTGCCACCGCTGGAGCTTGGTCTGGATGTCGCCAGTATCTCCTTAAAATTCACGATCCTGGAGGCCTGATAGGTAATAATTCTTGTAGACTGACTTTTTGCAGTGCCTCATTGAAGCCCTCCCCCTCCAATATGTGTTGTGATGCTTTCTTATGTTGCCTCTTATCTACACAGCTTTCGGGAGTAAGTGTCGAAGAGCCTGTAGTTCAATCGACGTCCCGACGGGTTGTTAGTCCTTGTGGTAGGCTAATTAGGCGGCCAGATCATGGAATGGGATGTGTTATAGCGCAAAGTACGGACCTTGGGGCATATCACTGTTGCGATTTATATCAGTGATCCCATGTGTGGCCGCCGTGACTTACTTACGATATCATTCGACTTTACATTGATGCTCCAACCTTGGCACGAGAACCTGTGTATATCGATCTCGAGTGGAAGAGCTCAATCAACCTTATGAGTTCAATCAACGTTTCGGAAGATCCCGATCCCAAAGATTGGAAGGGAACACCGTTCTAATGGCCCCAAAACTTTGGGATACTGGCTACTGCAAGGAAACGAAGAAGAAGATTCTATCTAAGCAAACTTGACTACATGCTGATATGGATGCAAATCCCCGCTCGCATATCTCACAGCACCGGTAGTCTCGACTCACCAGGTTTACGAGTTTAATACCACAGGCAGATTCTATACGTCAACAAATATAGTACCATGTATATTAGACGCCAAATATCGGCTGTGGGGAAGCAACGCCCTAGTCTGTTCTATCAATATCACCAGGTATCGCTGGTGTCAGCCGAACCGGCACTTTGATGCTCTCATTCCCCACTTGTTCAAAACCTAAAACTACCGTGCAAGGCTTTTGAAATGCTCACTCAATACATTGTAATAGATGCTTTCTGCCATCTCCATACTCGCCAGGCAAGCGGACGAATGTGCCCTAGTAACCGGTACCTTTTACCTCAACCCCCTTCAAACGCTCCCTCCAGACTCTTGAGTATCTATGTTGTGGAAACCCCATCCAAATCATGTCAGCCCATCCTAGAGTGTACATAATCTAGTTTCCACCTGAAATGTGTTCTTGTTGTCCTTGCTCTCAGACGCAACAAAAGCGAATCGAGCTCGATCTACCTTATCACAAAACATTATATCGTCTTTTTGGGGCGCGGAAGACCCTGTGCCCTCCTGGCCTCCAAGTCACCCTCTGCCAGCCATTTGCTGGCCTTGATAAATTGTACAACGTTGATGAACTGCTTGCCCAACATGACGGGGAAGCTGACGATAGCAACAATCCACGGGATGGTGGAGTCCTGGAGTCGCCAAAAGTCAGCAAGTACTCCTAGGTAAGAGATGATAATACGCAAGACGAAAAGGAGCATACCATCTTGTTCGCGCGCGCGAGCTCCAAAGCGCCAGCGCTGTAGGGGTTTTTGAATATTTGCCCCAACAGAGACGAATCTACCTCACGGTTGCCCTTGAGAATCTCCTCGGCCGCGCCAGGAGGAACCTGTCCCAGCAAGGTGGGCGACAGTAGCGGGCTCGAGAACGAGAGGAGGTACAGAGCAATGAAGAAAGCTTCGTTTAGGAAACAGAAAACGAAAAGCACGACCTGTGAAGGCTGTCAGCAGTGTGCGCCACCACGCAGCCCTAATCCGTCATAGTTTCCTGAATCTTACCTTGTTCGTGTAGTACTGGTTCAAAATCCAGCTTCGCGACCTGTCAACATTCTTGTGGCTTTGGCCCGAACCTCCCATCGCCAGCGTTGTGTACATGTGGATGTAGTGGCTTGCAAAGTCGAGCGAGATAAGGCCCTGGAACACAATGGCCCAGCGGGGAAACGCCGAGGACAGGAACACCAGCATGCACGCCGTCGTGCAACGGTCCGTCACCATGTCGAGGACGGCGCCGAAGCGCGTCGACTGCTCAAAGAGCCGCGCCAAGTAGCCGTCCAGCGCATCGAGGAGGCATGAGATGCTGTACAGCAACGTGCAGGTCCGGGGGTGCAGTGGCATGTAGTAGAGGGAGATGAGCGCGAGCACGACCCGGATGTAGCCTGGATACCGCAAGACATGCTTCGTCAGCTGGATGGAATCTTTATCTCGGAGATGAGTTGCGGCAAGACTTACCGATTATATTTGGCCAAAAGGCGAATATGTTTTCATTCTCCACGAATTCATCCTTCTTCACCAATAGCTCCTGGGCATTCGCGCCGCTGTCACCGTTGGAAGTGGGCGCGTGCTCGCCGGCGGCAGCCTCCCTGGCGGCCTGCTTTCTTGTCCGCGGGCCTGACATCGCAAAGAAATCGTCTGGTCAAAGGGCTTATTATGCGTCGAGTGGTTCGTCTTCCCTTGTTGGCCTCTTGAGGCTACGGGCCGCGAGATGCAGGGTCTGTGCAGCTGCCGCCAGTTTGACTAGGGCCTTGCAATAGACTGTGCGGCGCTGTCAATTCCAACGCGTTCCTAGGATTAAGGATCTGACTTTGAAGGTAAGCGTCGGATTTCGAAGGAGAGAGTCTCGAGTATGCGTGAGAGCATCCGTCGGCAGGCGACCAAACAATGATGGAAATGGTTGCGCTTGACTGCCAGCAATACAATGAGCCCGTTGTCTCGTTATCGCTGGCGATGCACCGAAGCTATCATGGAAGAGCTTGTCCAGATGGAGTTTCTGAGCACACGAGTGACGTGACCAAGCGACGGCGAATAGGGCAGGCCTGCCAGGGATGAAATTGTGGAGTTGGTGGGGTAACGTGGGATTGCGCACTTACGTAAGATGGGTGGGCACGTGGGAGTTGAAGATATTGGTGCTGTACGTACAGTCGGACTGTGGTATATGGTATTGTGCAGTGACAGAAAGATGGCTGTCGGACAAGCCCGGAAGATGAGTATTGCCGTGTGCCGACCCAAGCTCTCGGCGTGAGCATGACATTTGCCTCGGGGCTTGGAATCTGTTTGTGGATTGGATTAGATGCCGTATACGTATTTACAGATGACGGTTGCCCAGCCAGGTTTTGGCATGCGTGCACGCAACCTGGATTGGACCGTGATCGACTTGGTATGATTTGCCCCTTACTGCGTGCTCCACGACCGAGTTCGCCGCTCGCAAGAAAATTTCAATTGCTTGTCCTTGAAATCCCCTCCCACTTTCAAGACCGGAATTTCCGTGCCGGTCATGGGAGTTGGCTCAAAATTGCACGGCAGGGAGGTAGTTCACTGTAGAGGGTTGAGAGGGAAAGCTGATGCAAACTGCCATCGTCGCCCCTACCTTACCCTGTGGTGTGGCCGGGCCGGTCTTACGAGCCGCATCGCAACTGAAGCGAAGTACCTAATCAATTCCATCTCAGGCACAACCGGCGGTGAGCTCAACTCGGGGGTTGCACGTAACAAAAAGACACGGGAGTGCCAACATTTCCGCACCTAGCTCAATTGGCCATGTGACGAGATGTATGTGCGACCTGAGACCTATCTCGCAACAAATACATCATTTCATATTGTAATTTGCGTCCGTGATACAACGAGTGCTTCGGCAGTTTCTGCCGCCTACCAGATATAGAAGGCTAATGGTACAAATTGATTAATAGCTAGGTAGGTACATTCCATACCTTCCCATTTCTATCGAAGCCTCAACCCTATGTGGTAGTAGCCTGCAGACAGGTGCGGGCTTTCGCATGAACAGATCCCTGGTCACTCTGCTCCAGGATTGCATGTCAGCCCAAAACCTTGATTTTGGACCCAGATTTTGGATTATCTTTCTTCTGCGGCGTTTTGATTTTTGGTCGCCCTACATTCTTCTTTCGACAGTTGTACGTCCCGAGTTCCAAGGCACCGGTATAATGTAAAGGACGCACTGCATCGACACATTTCCAAGGCACGAGCATGAGCCCGCAATGCTGCAGGCTTTAAACATCGCACTCGGGAAAGGCTCGATCGAGATCTCGCTGGGGGGGTGTGAGCTGTCAATCAATGCGACGACTGGACGGCTCGACGGGTCCTTTTGTTTCCCCATATGGCAACACCATGATAAGAATGGAGGAGGAAAAGTCCATCTTTTTTCTTCATCCTCCTGAGAGTGACGTTATCGGTCTAGCTAGTGGCCCCCACCTATCCTCCACCAAAAACGAAAATCCTCGTCGCCAAGGGCTGTTGGGATTGGATTTTATTCTACGCGCAGCAGCGTACCGTGCCTCGTACATTGGTGCCTACCTAAGGCTTGCCTAGGGGGCTTTGTAGCACTGACATTTGCCGATTGCTAGGGCTGCTGGCCACTGGAGGAGGAGAATGAGTGAAAGAATGAAAGAGTCATGACAAAGTAAAAGGGCCGGATACAATCGACCGGCTTGGAGAACTGCGCGGAATGGAATGACTTGGATTAATAAAGATCAATAGCCTCAAAATATCCCCAACAATCTGCAGACCTACCGTGACGGTCTTTGTGGATTGCCATCCATATTTTCCATGTCACGCTAGAAGATGCCTCGCAGTAGAGATACAAGACATTACCACGTCTGTAAATGGCTGTAACCTTTGTTGATGCGGGGGCGTTGAGGTGTGCAGCAGTCAAGGTGGAGGAGAGGGGCATTAGCCGACTAAACTTATGGCGGGTGTGCAAGCCCAGAATGCAGCTGAACCGCCGAGGTGCATCCTTTCCAATGCGGCTTGAACCTCAATCCGGTCTGATCTCTCGGGGTATTCTTTTTTTCTCTCCTTCGCTTTTGCTTATCGCAGTGACCGGTGGACAAGGTTTAGATGCAGCCACAGTCAATCAAGTTTGTTTTGTATTCGTAGATATTAGTTGCTCGTCATTAAGGTTCCGTCTTGTAGGGTTGCGCCGCCGCATTAGGTCTTCCGTCTTCGAGTTCGCAATTATTAGATGCTCATACGTTCAACGGTCGACAGCAAGCAACTTCAGGCGGACCACTAACTCTACTAGTACATCCTCCATAAAATCCCGTGAACCCAATCTGGTCCGTTAGTGTTGACAACGCCTCGAGAGGACGACTTATCAGATGCAGATAGTGGTGTGTGTAGACGGGAAATGTCTCGCCTGCATCGATCCAAGCGAGCCCGTCTGCCTTGGCCAAATCTGTGCAGCCATCTCTTATTCGCTAACAAGCTTGAACAACCTGTGTAAAAAAAAAAAAAAAACCCTTTTCCGGAACTAAGACCGAGTCCAAGACAAAATCGCGGTGCGAACAATCCATCCAAGTAGATCTTGAGCAATCTGTACCACGTACGTTTCTACCTATACCCTTGGTGGGATTTTCTAGAGAATATTCCTACTACCTACTAGATAAATCGTAAGGCATCATGGATATCATATCACGAGGTAAATGACCCAACGGGGCTTTGAACGGGAGGCCTCGACAGGCTAGCGTAAGTACACGAATGCCAATAAAAGCAGCAAAATTGACGCCATGAACTGGGCTAGCAACGCCAGCTCCCGTCGGCACGATTGCAGCCGAGAGCGTGTGGCGGTCGTTGCCTGTTTCTTCCAAGCCTGTTAGTCGCAGGGTTTTCTTTAGGTGTCATTTTATTCCACTCCGCCTGCCATTTTCCAGGCGCCTTCCGGGGGCTGAAGTTGGCACCTTGTTGGGAGAGACTTTTCACGAGAATAGAGTATTACTACATGAAGCTCACAGGTCCGGCCGCTGCCGAAGCTTGCGGCGGACTGTTTGGTTGTTCGCTTCAAGGTCCTTGGTTTGATTAGGGAGTCACCTAACTTAGTCTCGGCACCGTCGGTCGCGCAACTTTGTGTCCGCTTGGCTAATCCCAGCTGTCTGTCGTTTGATGGGGCCCATTCAAGGTCAATCTACACACTCAGCCCTGGACACGTTTCGCGGTGATGCGATTAGTCAATTCAAAGTCAATGTTACGTATGATTGCCGACATGTTTACACTGTAAGCAGTAGGTTTGGTTCAAACTCACTGACGATCGGCGTTTTTCGTTTTGTTTTTATTTATCTTTTCCCCCTTGTCCCGAGAACACACTGGTAGCCAGTAATCAAGCCCTGCGGAGCTGAGGGGAAATGGAGATGCCGGCGTTGTTACTCCACCGAGTTCTGGGCAATAACACAGCTCACGTATTGGGTCATCACATCATCGGCCAGTTCTTTGGGGCAAGCATCAAACACTCGCGGCAAGTGAATGGCTGTTCCCCTAGCCTCGTGGCTGCAAGCCTGGCGGTTTTAAAAAGCACATCCGGGCCCGTGGAATTTTTCCAGGCCCTATATCGCTCCTTGGAATTTTTCTACTGTAGTCCTAGTTCCAGGTTTTTGGTTTAGAAGAAATTACATACATTGAACCATCTCGTTGGTCCCGGGGAGCCGAGCTGTCTATTCACTCATAAGCACATACCGCCTCACCTCCTGTCCTACGGTACAGTCAGTCGCATTGCGTTACACACGGCCAGCCGAAAGCAAAGCAACGTTAACATTACTCGGAGCCAAAATACCTTTTTCTGACCAGGTGTGACTGTCTTGACTATCGGCTAGGCTAGTCCCTGGAATATTTCGATTTTTCCTGTCTTCGATTTTCTCTCTCTTTCGTCAATGTGACCTTGCAGACGAGAAAAGATCGCCGTCGAAGCTCGGTCAATTGCGTAGCGCCAACCCATCCAATCACGAATTCTCAGTCCACCACGATCTCACCAAGCTCCACTTTCTGGCCGTGAACCCAGTTGTGCCTGAAGGAACCCACCCCTGTCAAGTCGACTTCCTAGGAGGGGAAAAAGCAAGAAAGACACAACCCGACCGACAGCGCAACACAAAAGAGTTCTGACCACCACAAGCAAGCAACAAATTCCACCAAGCGCTAGGTTCAACTCGAAGCCCAGGACATGGAGGAGACCAAGCCATAAGAAAGCTCAGACCATTTACCTACCTCTTCATGCCCACCATTTGGTCCTTCGACTTTTCCACACATACCACCTAACTCATTGCACACCATCACCAAAAGCTCCACGGGCGGGCCTGGAGGTATTTTTTTTTATTCTCTTACCGCCCTGCCACGAGTCCTTCCTTCGCCTTGCCTTGACTCCCTACTCAGCTGTAGTCAGCGGCCCGACCAATCAGGAATACGGTCGTAAACATTCCAAGGCTAGGTCAGTCATTTTTTAATATTTTTGTGTTTCGATCTGCCAAGGTTATCCATCTCAACCCCGTTCCCGACCGTCCAGGCACTGCAAGAGGTTGTTTCGCATGGCCCGGCGGGTGGCACCAGACGGTAACGCTCCCTGCACGCGCAACAAGGCACGCACGGGCAGTGCGGTGGGAGTGTGCAGTTTGCAGTAGTGGTAGCAGTAGTTAGCAGCCCGCCCGCGCCAGGCACGGCACGCACAGCAGAAAGTCAGCGACCCGGCCCAAATCAGGTTCTAACCGACAAAACCGAAACAGGGCAGGTCCTTCCTCAACGAGCCCTCCCCGCCTTGGGCGTTGCGAGCTTCCCTCTGCTCCCGCAGCATTGATCCCGACATTTTGCAAAACCCGTATCCCACATTCCACAGGGTAGAGGCCACACAACCATTATTAAGGCCCGGCCCTCGAGGCGCCCCCTACCTCTTTTTTTTTTTTCTCGCGCCCGCTCGCTTCTTGGACGATGCTAGAGTCTCGCGTCGGCGGGCGACAGCGTCCCCTTGAGCCAGTGTACAGCCATTCGCGGTCGCGGACTTCGTCCTCAAACGTCCTGCCTCAAAGTAACCCTTATAACAATCAACAACAATACCAGCAAATTCCAACAATGCAGGTGCACCTGGCCCAACCGGGCCAACATCAGTACCACCCGACCATGTCGTCGCGGCGCTCCCCCAGCGTCAACACCTTCAACTCGGCAATTTCTTCCTCTTCCTCCACCATGGCCCCGCCAGCCGCCTACCGCACCTCGCCTACAATGACGGACTTGCATCGTACCGCCTCCAATCGCTCTGGTGGCGCTGCCAGCATTTCACAATATAGCGGGAGCTCCTACGTCGCCCTGCTCAGGAAACAAAAGGCGACAGTTTGGTCCGATCGTGCACAACCAGAAGACCCCCGAATGGCAGCAGCCCAGCGCGCCGCCAAGATGCGCGCCGCGGTGGAAATGAACGGCGGCCGAAGGGTCGACAGTGACGGCGTATCATACAGCGGAGGTGGTCAGGGAACAGGCCGCACCGCAACTGGTCTGTCATCCGTTGGCGGAAAGGTCGGCGCCAAGATTCGCCATCATGGCAAGCCAGGTGTGGTAGGCTACACGCCCGATAATAACTACGCCGCAGGCGTTGGTGGCGTGCCGCTGCGGTTGAGTGCCACTGAAGTCGAGGGCGAAGACAGTGACGAAGATGACTACAACGGCCCGATGTCGAGGAATATGCAGCACCACCGTCGGACAGGCAGCTCAGGGCGCTCCAGCACGGCCTCGGGACGTCTGCGGCATCAGCAATCCCAACCAGGTGGGAGCCTCACGTACCGGACCTCTGGTCGCCTCGGATCAATGGGCAGCGCCGCCGGCCGGCGTTGGTCTCCAGGCGATACCCCGGAGCGGACTGGGAGTCTTGTGGAAAACGAGCAGTCGCGCATGTCGACCATGGCCTCTACGAATTATCCCGCCGACGAAACTCGCAGCTTTGCCAGCGGCAGCAGTGCAGAACGTGCCGACGCGGTCCCTGACATGGCAGCGCAGAACCGGGCCAAGAACAGCGCGCAGAACGCTGCCCTGACCAGGGAGAAGAGCGTCAAGACCGTCGACGAGCTCAAGAGGAGAGGCAGCGTCGATGAGAGGACCATGACGTTGACGGGAAGCGCTGGCAGGCTGTTCATCGCTAATCCTGACTGAACGGTTGGCTGAGTGGCGCTACCCACTCAATGCATGGACAACTATTGAAGTTACAAAGCCAATGTACCGGATTCGTACATAGCATTGGAATGGGCTCCTTTTCTTTGTCCCGATTTTATCATGTCATAAATTTCTTTCCTGGAGTTACGGCTTTTCTCATTTCATTTGGTTTACCGGTACCTGATGGTATCTACGGTTTTCCCTGTCATATTTCTCGAGCGTCTCATTTCCATATTTTCTCTCTTTGTTTGATGTTCGGTACAAATTTTTCTTTGTCATTTTTATGATTATCATCGTTATTTTCCTTACAAAGCATACGGTTCTTTTTTTCTGCTTCTCACGGCATGGTTTTAAATATAGGGAAAGAAAAGAAACAAGGGAAAGATTGGGAAGGAGGGTGTGCAGTTGAAAGAGATACCCATATAACGATCGTTATCGCGTTACTGCTTAATGGAGGTTGGGGAGAGGAGAAGAAGATCTACTGTTTCTATCGCTTGCTTGTCCCTCTGCTATTTTCACGCTGCACGTCTTTTTTTGGTGTTTCTGCCGCGATCGTATTTACCCATCGGAACCTCTCGTTATTGTTTGACTTGCAGTGATACCCTGCCGCCTCTCGCTTCTGCATTTATGTCTTCATCGTCACCTATTTTGGGCGCAGTATAGCAATTTCAAGGGACTCGTTCAGGCGCGTCGTTTCGGCTTCCTCGTGTTGGCCTCGTGCATACAGTTACCGGCGTTCAATGTAACCAGGACAAAATGAACACAGGGTTGATGACTCGAGCCCGAAGATTTCTGGCGCACTATTACTTACTTGCGTACGTCTTGCAGGGTCTTTGACCGGATGTTGGTATATCCTGGTCATGACCCCCCTTTGGCACCTTGATGGGGTCTTGGGGGTCTGGTCTACGATGATGTATGTGAGCTGGTGGTATACACCGAAACGATGATCATCATTACAACAAATTCAGGAGACAATCGGCCCTATGGCTTGCCGGACGCAAGAACACCCACCTTCGACCTCCCGCTCCCCGTGCGAGCAAAAGTCTAATTGACCTTATCCCCACACTTATCCCTCTCTCGTCTTATTACCCGACGTCGGGGACGACGATGATTGCTGTGTATGGACTAGTTTGGAGCGATCACAACGCACGTCTTGACAAGATATCGGGGCTCGAGGGCATTTGGGCTACATCTCCCGTTTGCGTGAATTTGTAGTTGTCCGACTCCGCGATGATGTGCAACCGGACGCCGGCCAAGCCCCGCGGATCGGCTCGAGTTCTTTCTTCAAAGGGTTGTCAGGTGGTCCCCCTCCTTCTATCAAAACCCGGCAACGACATGCCGCCTGATGGTAACCGAAATCGGACGCGTTTATGCCCGTGCAGGCTATCTCCGGACCGTTATCGACAGGTCGAGTCGAGATGGCCAGCCCGTCCGGAGCATCTCAGCTACGTACGTTATTACCGACGTCTAGACAAGCCCAGACCCTGCTATATACGATGTCGCATGCCGGGCTTGGCGATTTTTTCTTTCATCTCAGGGACCATTCTATCGCGTCTTGACTCGCAACATCCTTGCAGCACGTGGCTACCGTATCTTGGCCTTGTTTGAGATTGATTAGACACAGGTCGTCTTGAGATCTAGCGGTACGTCGAAATTGCTGATACGGATCCGTTGATCCGGACATGGTAGCATTTTTGTTCAGGTCAACTCGTGGGCCTCGTAAGCTGACGATGAGGCAATTACGGATCTTTTCGGGACACCCAAAGGGTCCAAACGACTAGCCGGGATAACCCTGAGTCTGTAGCATTCTAGAGCATGCCGCATTGGGCAACAAACAAGAATTAAACAGGCTGTTGCAATTTCGAGCTGTGCAACTGACAAAGTAGGTATAAGGTGGGTAAGTATGTTGTCCTCAACTGAGGCATACCTGACCACAGCTCACGCTGTATAAGCACATGGGTTGCTTACTAAAGCAACAACAAGCGGCTACGTGGTATAACGGTCATTATTGCTGCCTTCCAAAGTGTCCTGCACTGTCCGTTAGCAGCAGACGCGGGTTCGACTCCCGCCGTAGTCAACTACGGTACCACATTCCTTTTGACAAATTCCTTTTGAATTTCTCTGCAGTTTTTTTTTCTTTTTTGCATTTCAATTCTGCCGACTTCTCGAGCTTGTATGTATTTTTTCTCCTAGCTGCTACTCCCTACCGCTCTTTTTGATTCTTCTTCTTTCTCTTCGCCATTCATAACCGCCTCTGTCTATACCCTATGGCATGTTGTATGGTGTGATTTAGCGGCCTACTCCATGCGTGTCCCATTTCCTGATTACATTCCCGGGTTTTATAGCATATAAAACCTACAACGCTCGTTCGCCTCCCATGTCTTTCAAGGTTGGAGATGGTCGGTCCACACACACACACACACATCAATCTTGCCGGCATCACTGCAACCCTCTGTCGCCAATCGCCGTCGATAACAAGTCTTCTGGGCACCATCTGCGCAAACAGCTCCAGTGTCCTTCGTGTTGTGCCGCTGCCTCACGCGGTAAAATGAGGCGCGGCGGTCTATGCAATCTGTCAGGCCATTCACATGGCTCCGATGGACAATCACCCATCTTACTGGCAAACGCGCGGGGCCAGCTGAGAAGGTTCCATGACCTTGTACAACCACACTCCGGGACCGACCCAACTACAGGCCTCCAAATGCCTAACTGTGCCAGCTTGGTTACGTGTCTAGGCGAGGGTGCAAATAGGCAACACCAAACCGCCTGCACGACCTTATCAATCACGCCTCCCCACATAACACATGTGTTCGGGGCTTCCCCCATCTGCCCTTCTTAGCTAGGATTGATCCTCTCCAATACCCTAGGTTAATCGCGGGTCAATCGGCAATGGATGACCGATTCTCTCACCCTCAGCCCAGCGATCCACTTGCCATCTTCAACGTCTGGGCTGCACAACCAGACAGTTGCGGCTACGTCGGCGGCTGGTCTCTGCGTGTCCCGAGCCCGGGCCACTGTCCAGCCAAGGCCTCCAAACCCTGCGGTACGGGTGTTCAATTGAGATGCTGCCCGCCAGACCTCGAGTGCCGCGGTGCCGACGACTATTTCGGGTGCTACTGCTGCCTACCGGGCGAGGACTGCGTCCCGCGGGTACTCGAGAAACCCAAGGTATGCCTTTATTTTGTCTCGCTTGCCACGATCTCCATCCGCGGCGTGCTGTCCCTCCCAAGCGACTGTCCCCAGGTGCACTGTAGTGTCAAAGAAATGACCCTAAACGAGCAGCGCAACGCAAACCTGCGCCCCCTCTTTTGTCACGTAGTGCCCGACGTCAGAATGGTCCCAATGGGCCATCAACGGCACCTTTGAGATTGGCGGCTTCTGCTGCCTGCCCGGGCTGAAGGGCATTTCGATCCGCCTCGCCAACAACACCTTTGGGTTCGGCTGCGCCAGCCCGGACGCTACCCTCGCCGAGTATGAAGGTTGGGCCGTCGAGATGCCCCCCTCGCCCTGCGCCCGGGTCGATAGCCCGGCCAGCACAACATCGCCGACGGGCGGGCTGGCGACGAGCGGACCAGCGAACGACGGGTTAGCGACCGGCCGGATCGCTGGTCTTGTCGTCGGTGTCATTCTCGGAGTGGCCTTGGTAATGGCCGGAGCATGGTTCGTGCTGCGCAAGAGGAGGAAGGGTAACGGCCGCGGCGGTGATGCGTCAAAGGAAGGAGACAGCGGGGACAAGACGCTTGCAGGCGCCGCGGCGGCCGGTGCGGCGTGGCCTGCGGAGCGGCACTTTAGTCAGGCCAGCACGGCGGTGCCGCACGAGATGGAGTCGCAGCGGTGGGCGCACGAAATGGAGGACCGGAGCACAGTCATGCCGCCCGAGCTGCCTCCTGTCACATCGATGTGGCGGCATAACCCGGACTATGAGTTCGTTGTTGTGCCTTCCAGCACGCACAGCTCTACCGTCAGCCCTCTGAATAGGATGGGGGCGTCGCCACAGGGAATGCCACCTACCTGAGGGCGTAGTTGATGCCGATGAACTCTGTCTTTTCCACTTCTGCAGGTTACATATGGAGTTGTGAACATTTACTGACGAACACTTTAGACTTGGGTATTGTGAACGATGTTTCCTGACATTGCACGAGGACAAACACTCGTGATGCTTGGTATAATGTCATTTAGCATTCCTACATAGGGCCTTATTCTTCAAGTATCCCCAAGCGTTTGGCTAATGCAACCTACTTCTTATAACATGTCCACCTTTTCTCCTCAAGAATCGCGAAAGCTGGGACTCTCCGGAATTCACCATCCTTGCGGAAATCGCGGGCCTCAAACGTATAGCTCCAGCTTCGGGCTTCCCCCATGGAATATGGGTTTGCAACTGACAAAGTGTTGTAGTGACGGCCTGATTTAGTTCTAGAGGCGTAAAGGTTCCCGAGCCACATAACCCTGGATCTAGAGGCTCTGATACAGCCCGTGGCAGACCTCACAGCACCAGGTTGCAGTCTCGCCCCGGCGAACATTGTCAGAGATTCGCAAGGTGATTGCTGGGCAAGTAGCGGATCCCTGTTGTCTACCATGCATCGGAGACAAGACCGGTGGCGCATATATGAGTGGGGTTGGTCCTTCAGCATCCCAAAAAAAAATGAGGACCGCCGACTTGTCCTTCTCGTATGGCCGGCTCCTCGTGAATACTTTGCCGTGTAAGGTTCTCATGTGGTCTTCTGGTCTGCTTGGCTAGCTTGAAAGTGGCGGGGCTATGGGTATGACCCCTGGGAGCTATTACTATATAACTTTAGAACTGGATGAAATGGAGTTATTATGGGGGTAATGATGTAATAAGTGATGCTAATCGTGCTGTTATCTGGCTATTCCCAACTGTGACACTCCAAGAAGACAAGCTCCGTGTTTATAGCAGACTCATGCCAGCAAGATAACTAGGATCTACTGGCAACAATGTTTCAGTATCTTTATTCACCTGAGTCTTAAACATACGGGCTAGTACATATCCGGGGCCGGGAGATTTATAAACGTTGTCTCTGATCAATGTCAGAAATCAGTTTATTTCTTCTAAAATTCGGAGACTTCCCCGACTATGAGATGGAGGTCTGCTAAAGCTATAGTAGTTTTGCCGTTCCCTTCCGGAGAGCCATAACTCACGTGCAAGCCTGCCCATGCGCCGAAACGTTTAATATAGCATGGCAATCCACCGACTCTGGTCGCACCCATCGACTTTTCCAATGTGCTGGCGTTCTACGACGATGTCGGGTGCGACCTTTTCTCTGCTTTCAGTCAGTCCAGTCGCTATAATTTTCCCCTTTCGCCATGTTCACAACATTGCAGATGTCAACTAGTCACATTGTATCTTTTTCACACTGGCTTCGTGGTCATCCACGTCACCTCGAATGCCGTTCCATTACCGCCTGTCAACGATAGGTAGGCCCACGGTTACCAAGAGGCTCGCACTCACGCAGCGGAGATGGCCGGGCTCTTGTCCAACAAAGGCAAGCGTGATGATATCTCCGTGAAACTCATTTTCCAGATCGACGGCTCCCGTTGGGTTGCATCCAAAAAAATCACTTCGCCTAATTTCGCTGCCAGCTCGACTGTGGGCTGTTTCACAGACCTGTATTATTCCCGAGGTCAGTGTTGCCGGAAAGCACAGCTGCTTGGAACGTCTTTGGCTGCGTTCGTTTTCGTGTTACTACGTGGAGGGGGAATAAAAGTAGCAGTGTTCTGCTACTACAGTTGTCACATCGCTAGAGGCGGTATACAAGTGCCCGAACTAGGAGAAAAAGAACCCAGAACATATTATATCTTGCTCTTGTCATCATGAAACAACCTATCAGTATTGCCACTGCAGCCGTCGGTCTCGCGACGTCAGGCAAACACGTCTCTGCTCTTGCAACCAGCAGAGCCCTATCGTATGTCACACTTCCCACGTCAAAGCCTCTGACACCAGAAAACAGCCTGCCTCCTCACACCTGTAGCTGACGCTCAATTCCTCGGCAGCACCCTCCCGGAGCTCCCCACCGTCGACACCGTGTGGGAAGTAGAGATCCGGCCTGGAAAGAAGGTAGCACTTACGGGGACGGCTCAACAGGTCGTTGCCAAGGCCCTCGAGCTCAACCCCGACTATCAAATGAAGAAAGTCCCTACATCTCCATCGCAGCCGCATGGCAGCAGCAGCGGCAGCAGCAACAGCACGCGGCTATCCAAGCGCGACTACACCCTGTGCGGCGGGGACCCGGCGCTCCAGCACCGCACCTGGGAGAACATCCAGTACCTCTTCGGCCTCGGCCAGACCCTGCGGATCGAGTCGCACACGTGCGGTCGGCTGGCCTGCCAATACAACAGCGGGATTGAATGGTGCAACTATGTAAGGCTTTTTGTTTTATTTTTCTTCTTCTCTTCTCCCTCGATCTTTACACGATTAATTGCAAGTCTTGTCAATGTCTGCTGTCCTGCTACCAACGCCTGAGAACATTTCAACTAATGAACAAAAAAAGGCGCTCGAGGCTAGAGAGCACACGACGGACTGGATCGCCCATGCTGCCGAGGTGGTGTTTGCGGACTGTTTTGACGGCTTCGTTGGCGGCGAGTTTGTGTCGGGTAGGCGCGTGCATGATGATCTGGTCGTGGTGGTCATCAGGGATAGCTTTGACTGTTGAGGATGCTCTGCTCAAGGACGCGGCTATCCCGTTTCCTGTCGAGCTGTTTACCAGCACATGCTTTTGACATGCGAACTTTGGTGATGGGTAACGACTCGAAAAGCGGCCGCCGTTGTGCCGCAAAGTAAGCCCTTTGAGCCCTCAAATCTCAAGACTCGAGCTTGTGCGATATAGTGAGAAAACCACAAAGTTTGCACCAAGCTGAGCGACAAACAACGTTACGCATGGTTTATATATTAGACAAAGACTGTTATCAAGGCGCGTAAGGGCTACATGTAGGTGGGGTGCCATATCATGGAGCCACTCTGAAAAGATAACGACTGTTGCAACAAACTTCAAGAATACTACAAAAATGAGAATTGAAAAAACACGAACTTGTCTTTTTCGTGAGTTTCAATCAAGAGTTGAAAGGTGGTGATTGTGCTGGAGGTCTCAAGTACGCCGTCCCAGACCTGCACATCCAAAAGCCACGCATTTCAAGCCAGCCTGGGGCGAACAGTACAATTAGCTTACATACACGCTAAAACAATTTGGTTAATGTATTTTGACCGGCCTGAAATTACACCAACCCCACGCTGTCAGCTTCGCTCGCTTGGCATTTCGAATGACTCTTCGCAGCTTAATTTCATCACCACCACAGTTCACGCCATGTGCATTGTCGTTTGAGCCGTTTCTCAAACCCCATGCACGTTAGAAGAAGGTCATCATCCATGGCCGCCAGCTTCGTCGCCCTGCCGGCAGAGATCCTCGAAAATGTCCTGGAGTCGCTCGAGCGGGTCGACCATGTCAACCTCCTCGCCACTTGCCGGCAACTGCAGGCCCTGGTGGCACCATTCGTGTTCCACTCGGTGAGCTTCACCGCTGGAGGCGTGAAGAGCACCGCCGGCAGCGCGCTGTTGGCGGTTCGTAGATACGGCATTCTGGTCAGGGAGCTGAGGGTCAAGGTGGCGCCTCCCATCTGCGCCGACGACGACTGCATCACATGCAAGTGGGCGGGCATCTGGGACTGGGGACTCTTCATGGAGCCCTCGCAGGCCATTGCCGAGTCGGCCTTGGAGAAGCAGAATCGCTGGCTCAGCCCCGACGCCGCGACGCTCCTGGCGGCGGACCGTGCGATGCTGCCCAGCCGCCCGCGCCTGGTCGTGGAGTTTCCGCGCAGCCTCTTGACGCACTATGGCGCCTACCACAGACCGGAGCAGAGGAACCTCCAAAACCCCGACGAGTGCGTGGTCTACCGGAGTGGCATCCGCGCAACTGCCGTCTTTGAAGCGCTGAGCACAGGACAGACGAACCACGACGACGGCGCGGGCCGCGCCTTTGACCGGCTGAGCGTTTTGAACTTTGCACTCCAGTTGGACCTTGGGTTTTATGCCACCGATGCGTGGCGACGGTTCCTCGGCGGCGTCGAGCATCTCGAGCTCACCCTCCACGGAGAAGTTTCGCCGCTGGACAAGAACCCGGCATACCGCGAGTTGCTCGAGCAGCTCGGCGGCGTATTCTTCAAGCACCTGTCCGCGGTGCAGCGGCTTCGGTTCGAGGCGCACGAGATGGGTCCCATGGGGATCAGGTCTCACGACCACGACCAACAGCTCTTCCCCTTTGAGCTTTCCGACATGCCAGCCCTCCAGGAGCTCGAGCTGGCCAACGTCGTGATCGGCCCTGGGCTGACCCGCCGCCTGCTCTCCGGCTTGCGCCGAGGACCGTGTACCCTAAAGTTTTCCAACGCCACGGTCCAGTCTCTGGAGGCCACCATGTATCCCCCCTCACCCGGGACACCTTATCCCTTGCTGCACGACAGTTATGCCGAGTTTTTCGACGCGCTGACGGATGCCAAGATGTTGATTCGGAGCCTGCACGTCGACCCGACAGGTTGCGAGATTCGAGACCCCGAGGATACGCAACCGAGGCACCCAGATGTGGACGACATCATTGCCGCTGCCCCCGCGCTCCGCGCATCGAGGCCCGATCTACCAGTGTTTGCATACAGCTACGACTGTGCAGGCGGCGGCGCTATGAGAGACCACCCGGCGCAGAACGCATGGGCCTTTGTCGAGGGGCGCGACCAAGCGGCCTATGCTCGGTTGATGGCTTGGGTGGACAACGTCATGACGCGATATGGTGGGACATGAGGCATGTCTGATTGTGAATGACAAAAGGCATTAGGATCAGAGAGAAGGGCTGGGTACAAGGATGTAATAGTTTTAGATGACGTACACCAACGTTTACGTGCAGCCTGATTTGTGTCGCTGAAGCCAGATGTAGGCTAAAGCGCATTGCAGAGATATCATTGAGCTCTCAGCGCCGACTCGGCGCTACAAACCAAGTGACGCCAAGATGGGTTTATTTCAACACCAGAAATACCTTCAAATACAAAGTCTCTACCCATCTCGATTTTAGCTGACCGGAGTCATTACTCCCAGAGATTACTTGGTCGGCATCTTGAAAAGTTGGCCGCATCGCCTAAAAAGACAGTGACTCCTACCAAAAAAACAATACTTGAATTATATAAACTTCAGTATTACTGGCGAGGGTTAAAATCGCCGGTTCGCCAACTTTTACTTTTGGTAAAATAAGCGAGGCTCGGCGACCTGTCCCTAATGACGGCGACCTGCTATTACAAACCTGTTATAACACCCTGACAGGGGATATATATACTTCGTATGTAAATACCATATAAAATTAAATAGTCCATGTAAAGCGTATTAATCGCTCTAATGTATATTTAGTGGGTCGTGGCTGCACTAACGAGTCGTATATACTTTATCTGTAATATAATTTGGGTGATGATTCTGCGCGTAGAAGTACGTTAAATGGTTGCCCACAAAGTCCGATATAGCAAATGAAAACACTTTCGTTAATCCAAACATTAGGTGGCAATAACGATTAGGAATAGTTTTGTATATTTATCAAACTTGTCTTTTTGGCACGCTTTTTGCACGCTCTTTCACACCCTATTGATTTGTTCAAAAATCTTTCAAAGTAGTTGCATGCAACCCCCTGACTTTCAGCCTTGGATTATTATATGTAAGCCTGGGCCTAACCGGGTTTCCCCCCTGCACCATATATTTGGTAGAACAGGTTGCTAACCCTCGCTTATTTTACCAAAGGTCGAAATTAATTAGCGAACCGGCGATTTTGACCCTCGCGTATTCGTGCGGATTGGTTAGCCCGCTGATAAAAGAATTATTATAAACTTTATTAAATAGTCTAATATCACGTGATGCTTATTTACGCAGTTGCATATTTAACCGTGAATTAACGTATTCCAATGTTCGACCAACAATACTTTCAATCCGTTCACATAACGCTTTTTCTTCAACACAGCTGTTAATAGTTAGTTACGCCCCCTTTGACCCAATGCTATTGAGATACTAAAACTAACTTATTAATTTCAATTTAGTGAAACTCTTATTTGCTTCCACCCTTACTGGTGTAGTAACGGCGGCCACATCGTGTATTATTCATTTAGAAAATTTTAACCCTCCGATATCATACCCATATTACCTCAACCATGCCATCCCAATGTGCGCTTCGCTCGGCGGCGTCTTTGACAACATGGATTCTCTCAGAGTTATCACTTGCAGAAACTGTCCTTCGTTTAGCGGATCTGCACCTATGATCAGAGTTGGGAAAAGTATAGTGTTTGCTTATTGCAAATAATCACCTCGTTTAAGACTAACGGTCACAGGTATTAAGAAGTAATTTAAACCCCTGCAAATCCCGCCTATAATTTGGTATTGTGCTAACGCGGAAACTGCCAAGTATTTCTAGAAACACGGGTTTTTTTCGGGCGACGATTTTACCTATTTTGGATGCGAGAGGATCCCTTCTCAATCATTTTCGGATCCAAATCCAGCGAATATATTCCCGTACCAAATAAATGAGGGCCGAATTAGTGTTGAAGTGGGTGACAATTGGGGAAGGCTCGGTGTTCTATTTTTTTCTGGTTTTATTTCTTTATTTGTATTTTATATTTCCATTTCCACCTCAATGCAATTCGTTACCAAAAGTTGGCTTGCTTCGCTCACCACACACTCCTTGTTCCGTTGAGCAGATGGTATTATTCTTCATCAATGTATCCACTTGCTTTCAGGCTTAATACAGTCCGACTGGCTTGTGGGCGCCATGTACTACAAGTCTCTTTTTACCAGGGGTTTTCTTCCCAGCCCCTATAGCGAAAGCCAATTCCGAATATCTCTGCCGTTTTAAACCGCCTGTCTCCCATAACCTGTCCGCTAGGGCCCTTTCCGCCTGGAAAACTTGGACCCGAAATGCTTCTCGAGCCAATTTTTCCCTCGGCAGCTTTCCTTCTATGATTCTATGTCGAGCTTGACAATCTTGAACCCAGTTGGGCAAGCTCCTCTGGCGAGCCGATGTTGGAAAGCACGAGGCGGATAGCCTGGAGAAACTGGTCCGCAATGCTTTTCTATCGCCTCAAATCAAATGGCCTAGGCTCAACTCGACTGAAATATGTCACCAAACCATGGTGCCCAGGCACGAACGGGTCGAAACTGCCATCCAATCGCGTTTTACCGACAATCCAGCAAACCAACTGTACCAAAGGTGGGGTCGGGTGGCCGATATTGATATGCAGGACAATTCGACACTTTTCGCACTAACGTTGAGCTCCACATCTCCGACCCCCCTAAAGTCCGGCCCCTAAAAATATCTACTCAGCCACGTCAACCCTTTGTTTTATTTTATAAATATCTAGACGAATTTTTCACTTTAGAACTTGATTTTTGAAGATTCTTGCTCCAAACCTTCCAATGAAACAGTACACTGAAAATCAGCTTCTTGCTGCCATTTCTGACATAAGAAATGGCAAATCAGTTCACAAAACCTCGCAAAAATGGGGTATTCCTCGGAGTACCCTTCACGATCGTTTAAAGGGGGCCCAGTCAATTCAACAAGCGAAAAGATTTTGTCAAAGGCTTTCACAGGAGCAGGAAACCTATTTGGCAGATTGGGTACTTGCGCAGGCCGCGTTAGGCCTTCCGCCAACGCATCAAGAACTACGCTATTTTGCGGAACGAATTCTTCAGGCCGCCGGAGAAAGAAAAAGCCTTGGGAAACATTGGGTTAGCCGTTTTATAGCCCGATATCCAATTTTGAAAACCCAAAGACCCCGGCGAATAGAAAATGCCCGGGTTAATGGGGCTACAACCGAGGTAATTAAATCTTGGTGGTCCTATTTGAAAAATCCCGTTGTCGATACTATAAAACCGGCCAACCGTTGGAATATGGACGAAACAGGTATAATGGAAGGCAAAGGATCTAATGGCCTGGTGTTAGGGCGTAATAAAATCCGGCCATTACAGCGAAAAGAGCCTGGAACGCGGGGTTGGACGAGCATAATCGAATGTGTATCAGCTACGGGGGCTGTTATACCTCCCCTCGTTATATTTAAGGGGAAAAACGTACAGCAACAATGGTTTCCAGCTGATTTAAGTCCTTTCGATACCTGGCAATTTCATGCAACCGAAAACGGGTGGACAAATAATGAAACAGGTATCGAATGGTTAAAAAAGGTGTTTATTCCGTATACCCAACCTTTAACCCCTGAAAAGCGGTTATTAGTTCTGGATGGCCATGGATCACATATAACGGACGAATTTATGCTTCTTTGCTTGCAAAACAATATTCAACTCCTATATTTACCCCCTCATTCGTCACACGTTCTTCAACCGTTGGATTTATCGGTTTTTGGGCCGTTAAAGGAAGCTTATCGACGTCACCTGGGATTTGTAAACCAGTTTTGCTGTTCAACGGTTGTTGGGAAACGAAACTTTCTACTTTGCTATCGAAAAGCCAGATCAAAAGCATTTATAGCAAAAACCATTCAATCTGGTTGGCGTACGACGGGGTTATGGCCGGTGAACTTGGCAAAACCACTTTTAAACCCTTTTTTATTAGAAAATAGCAACGCCAACGTCGAAAAAGGTAAAAATAACGGCTTCCAAAGGGATAAAACACCGGAAAATCCAACCCAAAAAATTAACGACCAGTCTTTACTTATTTGGAAAACCCCTAAAACGACCCGAGATATTCGACTTCAACTACAGGAAATTTCCCGGTCCGAAAAAAGTAACGCCACTTCACGGCTTTTGTTTGCAAAAGTCCAAAAAAGCTTCGAAACCAAGGATATCTTATTGGCTGAAGCTCAGCAAAAAATCAGTTTGTTAAAAGCAAAATTGGAGGCGGTACGGCCGGTCAAAAGGAAAAGGGTGATTCCGGATCCCAACGAGCTTTTGGTCAGCAAAAAAAACGTTTATGAAGCACAGGAAAATAATAGGGACTGTTTAGAAGCTTTGAACGATGGAGAAGAGGTTAGCGAACCGGGAGAGCCTGACAATGATTGTATTATTGTGCGTTGATAGGTTTACATTTAAATCGGTTTATAAAAGGGGTATTTCGTCGTTACATTTTTCAAGGGGGCCGGACTTTAGGGGGGTCGGAGATGTGGAGCCCAACGTTAACTTATTGGACATTTTATCCATATTATTGCTATTATATTGCAATCAAATTGAGATTTCTAGCCATAATAACAACGCAATACGCCGGTTTTGCGTTTAGATTCTCGGAAGGATTAATCGCAGAAAAAAAGAAAGAAAGAAAAAGAATATGCCGAAATAGAATTTTATATTATATAATTAATATTTCGGGCTTTAACTGTGCATAACAGTTTATCTGACAAAAGAACGGGTACATTCAAGCCTGCGCGGAGGTAAACCTATAACATCTAAATATACCCAGCCTAACATAACAGCTCGGCCTCGCCGACGAGGATCCCCTGATCGCGCGAAAAACCATCAAGCAAAGACATGTAACACCCCATGACCTTGTGCACGTCCTGCAGGCTGTACAGAGAGGACTGCAGCTTGAGGGTGAGCAGCGGTGTCTTGGAAGGGTCGTCCCTCATCTCCAGCGTAACGTCGTACGGGGTCGAGAAGCGCGAGGCCAGGACACCCGCCATGTGCGCCTGGCCGATGCTGCCGCTCTCGGCCTGCCCCTGCTTGTAGTCGAAGACGGCCTGCAGGAACTCGTGCGGCCTGG
Source organism: Pyricularia oryzae 70-15 (assembly GCF_000002495.2). Lineage (NCBI taxonomy): Eukaryota > Fungi > Ascomycota > Sordariomycetes > Magnaporthales > Pyriculariaceae > Pyricularia > Pyricularia oryzae. Next base: position 7,699,297 of record NC_017850.1, read on the forward strand.
CGGCGTCGACGCCCAAGCTCTCGAGGATGACGTGCATCGGCACCCGCGAGTGCAGCGTGGCGCGGCGCATACGCTCCTTGGTGCGGGACAGCGTCGACGCGAACGTGTCGTGGGCCGCGTGGTCCAGCCTCAGCGGGAGCGTGTTGACAAACAGGCCCATGGTGGACAGGTCGTCGAGGTCGGGTCGGTTGGCGTCGGCCACGCCGATGGCCACGTCTGCCCTGCCCGTGAGGCGCGACAGCAGGACGTAGTACGACGCGAGGTAGAACTGCATCGGCGTGACCTTGGAGCTGCGGGCGATATCCTGGATGCGGGCTGCAGTGGCCGAGCTCAGACGCGCATCGAGGGTGTGCTGATCCCACGCGGGCGAAGGCTTCGGGCCTTCAGATGCCGAACCCGACGATACGGAAAAGACGGGCAGGGGTTCAGGAAGCGTCTTGTGCACAGACTTCCAGTAGGTCAGATCTGCATCCATGGCGCCCGTTTCGTAGCTCGTCCGCTGCCGGGTGGCGAAGTCGGCATACTGGGGCACGGGTGGCAGGCTTTTGCCGTCGTAAATCTGCGAGAGCTCAACGAAGAAACGCTCGTAGGTCCAGCCGTCGCAGACCAGGGGGTTGTATGCGATGATGAGCATGTGCTCGTCCGAAGCCCAGTAAAAGTCGATCAGTTTGAGCGTCTCTCCCGCCGCGAGGTTGTAGCTTTGGCCATCAACATCCTTGAAACCCTGCTCGGCAGAGGCTTTATCAGCCACGGGGATGGCTTGGAATTTGATGCGGGGCGCCTCCATGATGATCTGCACGGCCTCTCCCGACTCGGGAAAGCGAGTCCGGAAGATCTCGTGCCGCTCCAGGACGGCCTGGAAGGACCGGGCAAGGCGATCGAGATCCATGTAGCCCCTCATGTGCATGCCCAGAGTCGAGTTGAACATCGTGGGATCCGAGGTCTGCATCTGCAGCCTCCAAGACTGCTCCTGGTTGAGGGACATGCATGATTTGCGTTCGAATGGCAAAACAACCTCGAGATCCTTGGTGGGACTGTCTGAGACTGAAAGAGAGTTGGATGTTGAGGAAGCAGACCAGACGTGGGAATTTGGCGAAAGCGATCCATCCGAGTCATCAGTGCTACTTTGAACAGCAGACGGTACATTGACCCACGCGTTGTGGATCAAGGGAATGGCGCTGGGAGGTAGTCGCTCCACAGCTTCCTCGGCCAGGTCTTTGACGGAAGCTCCTCCCAGAATCTTTAGCAACGGCAGCTCGAGGTCGAGATTCTTGGAGAACCTGGAAGCGTGTTCTAAATGTCAGAGGCGTTTCCTGATAAAGAAATCGTGAATCGATATCTGAGGGGGGCCATACCAGGTTCCAATAGTGACTGCACTTAGAGAGTCGACACCCTGGTCTATGAGAGCAACATCCAGCTTCACGCCGCCTTCATGGCTTATCTGAAGCGTGGCTCGTAGCTTCTCGGACAAGCCATCTGTATCACCAATGCAAGTTGTCAGTACAAGTTCTGTCGGGCTGCCAAGCAATCACTTTTGTAAGAAGTTTTGTTGAAGAAACATAGTTCTGCACCATCCCGTACCTGCAATGATTTGGCAAGCCTCGCCCATGGAATCCGCCTCAAGGAGGCGCTCCTTGACCGAGGCCAGGGCCGCGCCCCCCACCGCAGCCCTTTCGCGCTTCTCGCTCAGTATAAAGTGCGAGAAGCGGGGATCGTCAAAGTGGGCAATGAGCTTCCTGTGCTTGGGGTCCATGAAGCGCATGCCGGTCATGAGTTCGACGTCGTGCCGCTGCGCGCTGCTCGAGCCGGGCCGCCCGGCCACGACGCCCTCGGCAAAGAGGGCGTGCATCTCGCGCTCCGAGAGCTTGTCGAACTTGAAGCTGATGCTCTCGTACTCCTCGACCCTGTCGTGCTTGAGGATGTAGCCCACGCCCCAGACGGCGCCGATGTCGATGGTGGACCCGGCGAGCCCGCGGGCGCGGCGCTGCAGGGCGAGGCCGTGCGTGTAGGCGTTGGCTGCGCTGTACGCGCTCTGGCCCGGGTTGCCGCACACCATGACGAACGAGGAGAACATGACAAAGAACTCGAGCCGGTGCTCCTGCTCGTCGAGCTTTTCTTGCAGCAGGCGAGCGCCGGTGACTTTGGGTCGCATCACCGCCTCCATCTGGTCTAGCCGCATGTTCTTGAGGAGGATATCGTCCAAGCTGTGTGAGGGTTTGGAGGAGAGTGGCTGGGTTAGAGGTCGTGTTTTGTTGAAGAAATCCGCGGGGAGGGAGGAAAGAAAAGATGTCGACTTACACAAGAGGCCCAAACGCTACCCCGCCAATCGGTGGGAATGACTTTCGGATTTTATCCAAGCCTGCGTCCACAGATTCCTCGTTGGAAATGTCCCTGTAGTTTTTGTGGGTTTGATGAGTTTGGGTTTGCCGAACCGAACAAGAAAGCAAGATATACAGCCAAAACAGGAATAGCCAAGTACTCACATTGGCAACACCATCACGTTGCCACCCAAAACTCGCATCTCCTCGAGCCATCTGCTCTCGATCTGTGGGTTCCTGCTGGAAAGCACAACATGCTTGGCACCACGGCCGAGCATCCATCGACAGATGGAACGGCCGAGGTCTCCGGTCAGGCCAATCAGCAGGTAAGACTTGTCGTCCGAGAAGAGCCTGCCGGAATCGACAGGACGCACCCGCGCCGAGACCAGGCCGTTGACCGTCCAGTCGATCACGGCGGTGTGGCTGACGGTGCGCCGAAGCGCGACCAGCTCGTCGGGCGGCGTTGCCGCAAGGTCCTCTGCCGTCCGCGCCAGCGACAGGGTTCCGGCGTCGGCGGCAGCGAGGCACGCCTGCAAGGACTCGTCCAGCATCGACTTCAACGAGGTTCCGGCCTGGCGGGTCCGCACAGACGCCTTCAGAGACGTGAGATGCCCTGCCTGGAAGGTTTGGCAGTGCTGCGTGGTCAAGTATTTGGAGAGGACCTGGCCGGCGCCGACGGGGCCCTGGTCGACCGCAAGGTTGTAAAAGGCACTTGCGGGCCGCGGGAGCTTCCTGGAAAGCCCGAGCTGCGTTTCGTTCTCGTGGACGGCTACCCACGACGACGAATCCTCGCCGGCCGCCTTGTCCCCCTGGGGTCCTGAATGGGTCGAGACAAAGGTGGCGTGGATCCCCTTGGCCTTTGCCCTGTGGGCGATGCGATTCGCGTAAATGTCGGGAGCTCCATGGATGATGACGTTTGACCCCGACGCGACCTCGGACACCATGGTCTGAGCCAAGAGATCGGCCGCCACCGCGAGGAGGAGGGCTGCTCCGGCGCGGCCCTGCGCTTGAACCTGCTCTGGTAGGTGAGCGATGCAGCCGGCAAAGACGTCGACCAGAGAGCCGTTCTCCTCGCAGAGGGCGACGACGGCCTGGCCGCTTCTTTCCAAGATGCCATGGACGACGTTGAGATATCCAAAATTGCCGAGGCGGACCGCTCTTGTGAGTGAGTGCAGGACCTGGAGTCTGCTGGAACCTGAGCCCTTGTTGATGTCCTGGGGGCCATGGTTGTCATTGGATTGGAGATAGGCAGCGTCTATGTCCTGGTAGAGAAGAACCGGGGTTGTCGTTGGATCCACGCCAGCCAAGATCTCCCTGCGGCCCGAATTCAGACGATCGTTCATGGGTTTGCTGGGCTTGAGACGGGGGATGCGAGCACAACCTTGCGACACGTAAATCTCGGGCTCTGCCGTCCACAGTATTCCAGCTGCCTCCCAATCCGACCCTTCCTCGAGCCGGAGGAGGGTGTCGGCGACCAAATCCGCGCTCAGGTTCTTGGTGTGGTCAACATCGAGGATTTGGATGCCACAGTCGACGCATTCCAGCCGCAAAGTACGGAGGAAACCAATAGCCATGGCCTTGACGGGGTCCAGCCACGCGTCCTCGGTCACCCAAAGCATGTGCCCAGCGCTTTCGCTCAAAACCTTTAGGGCCTCGAACTTGGCCTGGTGCATATCGGCAAACATGGGGTCGTCCAGCTCGGAGAGAATCAGGAAGGTAGGCTTGCGGCAATTGTGATTGGGCGGGATCATTGCGCGCACGTCCTCGAGCCGATGGAGGGTTTCGAAAAGACGGCCGGGGAGCAGTTTCTGTACCTCGCCGAGAATCCCGGACGTCTTTGCCGTGGCGCCGCCGACCACGACGATGGGCGGGCTCTGCTCCCTGGCGGGAAAGAGCAGCGGCTCGTACAGGCGCGCCACCTTGTCGTCGACGGCGTCGGACTGGAACACGGACGTGGGGAATATCTCGCCCTCGGCATCCTCGTACCTGCTGGCCACCCCCGAAAAGCCCGTCTTTTTCAGGATGGCGTCCCACCTGTCCATAGACACAAAGGGCTGGAGCACGCGGTCGTCGTCGACGCCGGCCCACCAGTCCGCAAAGAGGCCGAACACGAAGCCGACGCGCAGAGTGCGCGGGCAGGTGAGCTCGACGACGACGACCTTGCCCCCCGGCCTGAGGAGCGTCCTGACGTTGGCCATGGTCTCTTGCAGGTTCGGCGTCGCGTGCAGGACGTTGGAGGCGACGACGAGGTCGTACGAGTGCGGGGTGTAGCCCTGCTCCTCGGGGCTGCGCCTGACGTCCAAGACCCGAAAGTCTACCCTGTCGTCGGACTGGGCAAAGGTCTCGTGGCCCTTTTCGAAGAAGCTCGTCGAGATGTCGGTGAACGTGTAGCTGTTGAAGGACGGCGGCGGATCCTGCCCGAGGATGTACCTGGTCGCCCCGCCAGTGCCCGCGCCGATCTCCAAGACGTCCATGTTCTGGTACCGGTGCATGATGGGCGCGAGCACGTCCTGCATGTAGTAGTACGACGGTCCAAATCCGGACGAGCTCCCGTAGAACTCGGTTAGCATCCCGTCGTGGTCCATGAGCTCGAACGGGTTCCTGCCATGGAAGAAGACGTCCTCGAGGCCTTGGCCGACCCTCTGCACAAGGCGTATGTTGGCGTTGGCATTGTGTTGGTCGAGCAGGCCTTGTACGTCGGCCTGCTGGTCCATCTCCCACTCGGGCTGGTAGAACGGGCTCTGGCCACGCTTGACCTCGTCCATTTTGCACTGGAACCACCTGACCTGCCTCTGGTGGTGAGGTGCGAGGTCGGCCAGCTTTTCGGCAGCAGCGCTGGCCAAAAAGGACCGCATGTAGAAATACACCATGCGCTCCATGGCAGAGGCCACTTCCCTGTCGGCGTCGGTTGCGGCACGCTCGGGCTTGTTGAGGACCCTTTCCGGCACGGGCCGGTCCCAGGTCCACTGCATAAACATGGTGTGGTCGCTGGCCTCGGTCGGGGCCGAGGCTGCCTTGATTCTGAAGTCCTCAATGTGGAAAACGATCTGCTTGGTCTCGGGATGGAAAACCTCCACGTCGCCGCTGATGGAGCTGACCTGGCGCGTGGTGCTGGCCGCGTTGTAGTGCACCTCGCCGCCGGACCTCGACACCTCGCCGCAGAGCCAGGGGTTCAGCGCGATCCGGCCGATGGACGTCGGCACGAGCAGCGACCGCATCAGCCCGTCGCCGGGGGCCGACACGGCCGCTATCAGAGTCTGCAGGGCGTTGTCCAGGGTGACGGGGTGGAGGAGGAGCCGGTCGTCGGCCGCGGGTCCTGGGGCGGGGAGCCTCATGGAGCCGCAGGCTTTAAAGTCGGCCCGCTTGATGGTGGAGATGCCGCGGAAGTCATTGGCGTAGCCGTAGCCGACGGCCGCGAGCTCCTCGTAAAAGGTCTCGACGCTAATGCTGCGCATGTGCGGGGGCTCGTCCTGTGCCGTCGGCAAGGTGTCGCCGGCGCCTGGGCCGTAGGTGATGATGACCCTTCCGCTGGACGAAGGAGACATTGCGTCCTCGCGCGAGAGACAGCAGTCTATGCGAAACGAAGCGGCGGTGTGCTGGGCGCTCGAGAGTCCCGCGTCTACTTGGAGGGACAGGTTCAGCTCGACGAGGCCGTCCTCGTTTTCAAACGTCACGGCTTTGGATATCTCAACGTCCAGAAACTCGACAAGCCGCACCGATCGGCCATTGGCCACGTGCATGGCGGCCTCGGCGGCCATGACGACGTAGCCGGCGCCGGGAAACACCGTCTGGCCCTGCAGCTGGTGGCCGTCCAGCCACGCCATGTCTCTGGGCCGAATCGAGTTGCGCCAATGCAGCGCCGTCGAGGTGCTGTCCGCCGAGAGCTTCCCGAGCAGCAGGTGTGGCCGTTTGGCCTCGCCGCCGCCGAGGAAAAAACGCGTCCGCCAGCTGTCCAGCCAGTACGACCTAGTCCGGTCCCAGGGGTAAGCAGGCAGCGTCTTGGCGAGGCTGCTCACCGGCGTCTGCGGTACCACGTCTTTGAGCCCGGCAAGGCTCACGCTCTCGGAACCAAACCGCTCCCATACATATCCAAACGCCTCAGCGAGAGCCGTGACGTCGTCGCCACCTCGCCGCATGCACCCGACGTACGGGAGCTCGGGAGCACCGGGCTCGCTGCAGGCTTCCATGGTCTTGAGACACGGGCCCTTGAGCGCAGGATGGCAACCCACCTCGATGGCGAGATCCACCGGCCCGTGCTCCCTCGTCGCGTGCTCCAGGGCCTGAGAGAAGAGAACGGGCGACAGGAGATTGTCCTTCCAGTAGTCGGCCGTGACGTCCTGTGCTCTCATGCAATGACCCGGTCGCACCGAGGAAAGCCAAATCGTGGACGGCTCCGTGGTGGCCTCGGCGTCACATCCCGAGTCCAGCAGAGCCCTCACATAAGGCTCTGCACACTGCTCCATGTGGAATGAGTGATAGGCCTTGTCGACCTTGACCTTTCGCGCGAATTTACCCTCGTCTTCCAGGACCTCGCGGGCCTCTTCGATGGCATCGGCATCGCCCGAGATGGTGACGCTGTCTGGTGCATTGCTTGCGGCGCTGGACGATGGGAGAAAACAAAAGACAAAGTCAGCATCATGCTCACGCTCGATATTTTTATAAAATCATCAGAGGGAGGGGGGGAGGGACTTACACGCAGATGCGATTGCGAAACATGTCCAGACCGCATAGTTCTTGAGCGTCCTTGTAAGAGCACCCCGCAGCCAGCATCGCTCCCTCCACGCCATTAGGCGACGACGCCTTGTCCGACACAAAGCCCCGCAGGTAAGCAATGCGAATTGCTTGCGATGCAGTGACGAGTCCCGCCGCGTAGGCACATGCGATCTCGCCCGAGCTGTGCCCGACGACCACCTCCAACTTGATGCCAGCCGCCGCGAGCATCTGCACCAGGAGGATCTGGATCGCGCAGCAGAGGGGCTGCGAGAAGCGGGCATCGTGGACGTTGGAGCTGCCACCCTCGAGCATGAGCTGGTCGTGCAAAGCCCACGATGGTCGATAGCGCGGGGGCAGGCTGCTCAGTGACTGATCCAGCTGCGAGATGACGTCGCGGGCGTGCGGGAGGGTCGAGATCAGCATCTTGCCCATCGCGGGCCATTGTGCTCCCTGCCCGGTGAATATGCCCAAGACCCTGGGTTCCCGGTTGGATCCACCCGAGACGACATGACCCTCCTTCTTGTCGATGGATGCAATGCTCGCTTCGAGGGCTGCACAGACATCCGGTATCGTCTGCGCGGCGACGGCGCGGCGGACCGGCAGCACGGAGCGTCTGTTTGTCAGCGTCCACGCCAGATCCTGCACTCGTACGCCGGACGCTGATTTGAGGTACTGTAGCAGGTCTTGCATGGTGGCTTTTAGGGAGAGCTCCGAGTTTGCAGATATGGGGATGGGCCATATCGGCACTGCGGAGGAGCGCTGCGGCGTCTGTTTCAGGCCCGCCCCCTGGTTGGGATAGGCTTCGAGGATGGCGTGCGCGTTGGTGCCTCCAAAGCCTAGCATGTTCTTTTCTGGTAAGCACTCATTTTTTCTTCTCTCTGACCGGTGTAAATCGATATCAAACGGGTGTTCTTGGGGTATTTATTCACCAAAGGAGTTGACGCTTGCACGCATCGGAACGCCAGGAGCGAGCTCTGGCCATGGCTGCGCCTCCGTGGGAACATGGAGATTCTGGTAGAACGGAGCCACTTTGGGAGAAAGTTTATGGAAATGCATGTTTGGCGGTATCGTTCGGTTTTGCATGGCCAAAGACGCCTTTATAACTGCAGTCATCCGTCACATGGTGTTAGCATTCATACGTCTGTTGGCAACTTGGCACACGAAAAAATGACCCCGCTGTACGAGTTGATGGGTTGCGCGCCACTCACGTCCGGCGACGCCCGCGGTCCCCTCCGTGTGACCAATGACCGTCTTGATGCTGCCGACGTATAGCGGCTCTTCTCGCGGCGGTCGTTCTCCATGCCCGAAAAAGGACCTCGATATGGCTTCGGCCTCCTGCGGATCTCCTGCAGGGGTTCCAGTTCCTGCGTTCAACGCCAGAGTTCTTTTAGCATCTTTGGATCCACTCTGGCGTGCTGGTGATGCAAGCAAAGCAGCTCACCGTGGGCTTCGAAATACTGGCATCGGTCCTCGGCACGAGACAGATCGAGCCCTGCCGCCGCGTATGTCTCACGGATCAGGGCCTCCTGTGCTTGGTGGCTGGGCATCGTTATGCCGGGAGTTCGGCCATCTTGATTAACACCAGTCTCTCGGATAACGCATTCGATGTTGTCGCCGTCGCTCAGTGCCTGACTTAGAGTCTTGAGCACAACAGCAGCAACACCTTCCTATAGAACGTAATAGAGGCGGAGTTGGGTTGGTCAGTACTTTTCCAGCATGATGGTACTGGGACCTGACAAAATCCACAGGTTCTTACTCCGCTGCAGATCGAGGGGCGTTAGCTAGCGTTCCAAGGGTTGATTTATCATTTGATTCGAGTGCTCGGGTCCTCTGGAATCCTCACCGCGCGTAACCATTGGCCTTTTCGTCCCACATGCTCGATCTGCCCGTTGGCGAGAGCATGTTCATCTTGCTTTCCACGATCAAGGGAACTGTTTTTCACAAAGTTGGCATCACGGCTCTCTTGGAGTAAATCGACAGCAATTTACCTGGACCCAGTATCAGATTTGCCCCTGCCGCGATTGCAACTTTGCTCGAGCCGGATCGGAGCTGTTGAACTGCATGGTGAACAGCAACCTGCCGCGGGCTGTCAGGAATCATGCACAAGTAACTTTGGGTAGAAAGAAAAGAAAAAAGAAGAAGAAAAGAAAGCTACGAACTAGAGATGAGCTGCACGCTGTGTCGATGGTCATCTATTCACAATTTTAGTCAGAAGAAGAAAAAACCCAAAGTCTCAGAGCCGGTGTGTTATAAACCCAAAGAAACTTGACGCACACTAGGTCCATGCCAGTCAAAAAAGTACGAGACCCGATTCGAAAGGATGCTCGCCGCCGTGCCGGTCGCCGTGTACGTCGGGAGGCGGTCCTGGTCGAAATTCACCAAGTCTTTGTAGTCGTTCATCATCTGCCCGCAGTACACGGCGGTGGAGGAGCCCCGGAGGTCTTCGACGCGGAGGCCGGCCGTCGCCAAGGCTTCGTATACCGTCTCGAGGAGCAGTCGGTGCTGTGGGTCCGTGACTTCCGCCTCGTGGTGCTGGATGTTGAAAAAGTTTGCGTCGAACGCGCGAATGTTTTGATCGAGAAAATACGCGTTTGCCGCATTGGTCCGGCCGTGGAACGAGCCGTCTGGGTGGTAGAAGGAGTCGACGTCAAACCGCTCGGCGGGCACCTTCTTGAGGAGGCCCCTGGGCTTCTCGAGGATTTCCCATAGCTTCGAGGGGCTGTTTGCGCCGCCGGGAAACCGGCAGCCTGTCCCAACGACGGCGATGGGCTCCCTTGGCTTTGAAAGAGTGGTGTTTAAAGTCATGGTGGCTGTTATCCCAACTGTTTAGATCAGGGTGCTTGATTTTAAGGCAGCTTTTCAACCAAGGCGGTTGGTGTGAGAGTCGGGCACGCTTCAACTTTTGCGTCTGCTTCAGTGTTTCAAGCTGCGAAGGGTGGGAATCGGGCAAAAGGAGGTTGGCATACGTCAGGGCAGAAAAATGTGTAAGTGCATCAAAACGGCCGCTTTTGCAGGCTTCTTATTCGATTTCGGCAATACGAATGTGGAACCAGCACCGTGGCTTCCTTCCTGAAGACTCGGATGATAAATGCATGGACGAGGGGCTCCGGTCCTGTGCGGAGTGACGCCGGAGTTTGAGCCTGCCCCCGACTTGGTCGTAAATTAGCCGACTCCGACTTGCAACTAACCTCCGAGTTTGCAGAGGCACGACTCAGTATTATCCTACACCCCAGCACTGCCTGCCATCCAGTCTTGGGGATAAGTAAAGTGCACATGTTCCTGGTTAGAAGAATTTGCCGGATCGCCCAGTCCCATGCCACCCGGCCTCAGATCCTAGTAGTCAAAATATGTCGTCTTCCACAGTGGATCTGTTCACGCCGCCTGCGACACAGGAAGGCATCGTCGCCGACAGCAACGGCCTGCCCGTGGTATCGACCGAGGCGCCATGTCCGCCACTGAACCCAGACCAAGTCTACGTCCGCACCGAGGCCGTGGCAATCAACCCCAGCGACACTAAAATGGTGGGGGATTTCGTCATTCCCAACGCCCTCTATGGAGCAGACTATGCTGGCACTGTGATCGCGGTTGGGTCGCATGTCCAAGGGATCAAAGCTGGAGAGCGCATATGCGGCGCCCAGCATAGCATGCACGCCGGGACGCCGTTCAACGGGGCCTTTGGTCGGTTCAACGTCACCAACGGACATGTCTGGCTGAAGCTGCCGGCGGGATGGAGCTCCGAAGCCGGATCTACGCTGGGGGCCAGCGTCAGCACCGCAGGCCTTGCCATCAGAGCTCTTGGATTGCCGCTGCCGGACGAACCATTGAAGGTGCCAGCCAAGGTCCTGGTCTACGGCGCGAGCACGGCGACTGGGACCATCGCCATACAGCTACTGAAACTGTGAGTAGTGCATGGTCAAGATCGAACCCGAAATGACAGCACCATTGGCTAACAAAACCCAGCGCCAACCTCGTCCCCATAGCCGTCTGCTCACCAAAGAACTTTGACCTGGCGAAGTCACGTGGCGCAGTGGAGGCTTTTGACTATCGTGACCCGGAATGCGGGGACAAGATTGTGAGTTACAGCCCATGAGCACGCCATCAATAGCCCTCCTCCCTTGACAAGGCCAAAAGAAAAAAGGAACAAGGAAAATTCTACTCGGTCAGCTAGTAACTTTTGGGCAGCGAACTTACACCTCCAGCAACCTGACGTATGCCCTGGACTGCATCACAACGGTAGAGTCGACCAAGGCGTGTTTCAGAGCCATTGGGCGTGGCGGCGGGAGATACGTATCTCTCGACCCTTTCCAGGAACACGTCGCAACAAGAAAGGTCGTAAAAACAGACTGGGTGCTGGGCCCTGCTATATTCGGCCATGGCTCCACCTGGCCTGCACCTTACATGCGACCGGGTGACCCCGAGTTGAAAGAGTTTGGTGCCAAGCTCTGGGCGGTTGCCCAGAAGTTGATCGACGAGGGCAGGCTGCAACATCATCCGCTGCATTTGCTCCAAGGCGGCTTTGACATGGTCATCAAGGGGATGGAGCTGGTTAAGAAGGGCCAGGTTTCTGGGAAAAAGGTTGTCGTCCGCCTATCTTGACAAGATGGGCACAGTCTCACGCACAGATTTTTTGCCGTAGATTAGGCAGGCGCTGTTTACACATAACAAGTAAGTTCTTGATAGATTTTTTTGTCACAATCTGCTCGACGATAGTCCCAGTGGTACAAACAAAACCACAAACTGAGGGGCTTCAGGGATGAGCCCTAAAACTAGAACGAGCGCGATTTTGTTGGCCAATATGATTGGCCGAAAATCCATGTCGCTTCACGGTATATGCAGCGACTAGGAAATACCGCCATGAGCGACGAAATCGACAAGCGATCCTCAGATCTGCAAGAAAGAGATCTTCGTGTGAGCTCTCTTTCAGGAATGAGCGCTGAGACTACCTTGCTCCTGGACTGTACCATTTAACCAGTTTATTCCGAATCGTTGCTTTTGTCGGGAACAACTGAATAGCGCTGTAGCCTGCAGGGTGAAGGGGTAAAATTTCGCTTTGTTGTCCAAAAATGGCAGCCCATACATACTGTGTCAAACTTCCAAGTTCCAAGTAAGAGACAGCATGGTGCTTCCCCTTTTACCGCTAAACTTACCGCCAAACAAGCTGAGCGTCCGGACTATCGCTCGAACCATCATACTGGAAGAGCAAGGATAATGAGTCTGCTGGAACCCTGAGGCACCGCGCTTATGGTTATAGTAAAACATCGGATGATCCCGATTATATATATGGTATTGTCTGTAAACTGGATCCGTGAATGCATCTGCCGAAACTTTCTTATTCATTGATTAGATTCGCCCCTCGAAAAGCTTGTATGTTGTACGAAGCCGGTTTCTTATAAAAAGGGGGCGTAACTCAATAGGAATGTCCAACCACATTTTGCACCCACACCCCGCAAATTACACGGTGGTATCGGTAGCTACTTGTGGGCACCCGACAAAAGTTTGGTTTATTATTTTCCAACAGGCGATACGTTAATGAACTTGTTGATAGGAACAGGGGTGCTCATAGCCCCCAATCCATACCTTTGTAAAATCGAATCCCCAAATATACGTATCCCTTCGAACCCCTGGTACACCAAGACCCCAAGGTTTACATTCTTTTGAGTCACGTATGCATAACTTTCATCAATCCCATAACTTGGTTTCGATGTGGAACTTGGCTTTGTTCGACATTGCAATGACTGCGCGCGCACCCTTGCTTATACGTTGTTACTTGTGTGTGTTTTTCTGTTTGTTTCTTGGTTAAAGAGTAGTAGTAGTAGTAGTAGTATTAGTTAACGCCGGGCTCGGCCCGGCTTGTTAGCCGGCCGTTAGCAACCTCCCGAGGGGTATCTCGGCGCGCGTTCTATCTTCTTTATTTACACAGGGGGAAAACAAGGAGGGCAGAGGCGGATCGTGCCTGACCGGGTTCGGGCCCGGTCCTGCTTAGGGGGTTAGTTCACTGACGCGACCCCGTGCCTAAGGTGCACGGAGGGTTCGTCTGACGGCTTGTGCCGTGAAGTGTGGGTGAAAACCTTGCATTTCCTACAGTAAACTATAGTCACAGGGTTGGACCAGACCCTCTAACGGACAGGCCAGCTAGAGCCCTCCTAGTCGCTGGATACCCAGCCTGCCACGTAAATACAAGGTTTGCACCTTAAGCCTACCGCATCCACAAAAAGGCCTCTTGGTAGACCGACGCGCGCATCCGTCCTCTCCGGCTAAAATAGCGTCTCTTCCGCCTAACATGCCGACGACATCATCTGCCCCGGTGTACGTCCCTAGTGCGAGTAGAAAGCTTCGAAAAGCCGGCGACACCCCGTACATGTCCATCCACAGCTTAGTCCCCCGTTGGTTCCTGGGCTAGCCCAGCGCCACAATGTGGACATGAATGCAATCGAGTTCTTCCCGTCCTCCAGACCCGGCGCAGATTCCCAGTGCGAGTGAGAAGCATGGGGCGCCTCAGTCACACTATTCCACCACGGCCCACCGTCCACGGGGTGTACCAAGGGTGCGAACCAAGGCCGTGCCCACGTTTCTTGCTTCCCGTTACCCAAAGCCGTCTCCAGCAATGGGCCGACCACGTCTTGCTGTCGGGACCCTTTGGAGACTGCCGCGCCGGCACAGTGCTTCCGGTCCACGTACAACTAACCAACCCCCGTAACGGCACTACCTCCTCGCTGCAGGCAATCCCAGAAGGTGTGAGGGGGTGAGAGGGTGCCCTGTCGATTCGAAGAACCGTCGGGTGGTTCTCAGCCTAATTTCCCTTTCTTTTAAACCGTATTGTCTAGCCTTCCGGGGAAGGACGCCTGCCTTTCCGGCTGGCAAAGTTTTTTGTGCCACGCTGGCTCGCATCGCGAGATTGGGCCTTGTCTTGTGCGCCTCTATGCGGGTGGCGCGCCGAACCGCCGATCGGACTCTTCCTTCACCGCGATCAGTGGAAAACTCGTCAAAGGGGAGATCTGTCGATTATACATGGGTGTTGCGAGGAAAGGCGTTCCGTGTAGTGACGGTGCTTAGGGCGACAGGTTGAAGAGTTTTTCGTGTGTGCGCGCCTGTTAGGGCTACAGGCGGAAGTCCCGCGCAAACGTTAACAGCATGGTCCGTGCGCCCATACTGAAAATTTTGTGTACGGGAGAGAGTTGTTGGTTAACGAGTACATCTACGAGTTTAACAAACCTTCAGGAAAGGTTAAATGGCCTTTGTTGGAGGTTTTAAATTCCCGATATAACGTGAGAGCCGAATAAAATCAACTGCCTGGTTTCCATTCCGGGCTTGCAAGCGTTCGTCCCAATTCGCAAAGCAAAAAGAAAGAATGCTCCTCGGACCAGAGAAACCCGCGCTCCCCGAGCTCGACGACCAGCTGCGGCGCTCTGCCTGTGACCGCTGCCGGTGCCAGAAACTGCGCTGCGAGCGGCCTAGCGGCCCGCCGGATCCCAGCTCCGAGACCGCAACTAGAGATGGCAGCGACGGCGGCAGGTCCTCGACTGGCGTCCCGTTGGTGTCCTGCCTCCGCTGCCAGCGGGTTGGCGCCATTTGCACCACCAGCTTCCAGCAGCGACCGGGCCGTCCGCGGCTGTTGGACAGCTCGTCATTGCGTGGGGCTGGGACACGCCGGGCGCGCGCGAAACAGGTGGCGGCGCAGGCTGACCGGGCCGACTCCTCCCATCACGGCCGGCGGCAGTGTCAACAGCGGAGTAATGCGGCCGCTGCTGCTTGTCCGAGCCGGCACGATGGCCTCCGTGCTGAAGAGGAGCCATGCCAGGCGGCCCAGGTACAGCAGGTTACATCGCCACGACCAGCTGATGGACAGCAAAGCCATCCTAGTGGCTTCAGCAGCCCCATCGATCCTTTTCCTTCTCCGCACCCTCGCACCTCCGAGGGGAGCAGGACCACTCCGTCTGATGAGGACCATTCGGGCTTCTGGGGCTCGTGTCTTCAGTGCATGTCCCCTTCGTGGGATTTGGGCGGGGAGGACTTTCCCAACCTGTTCACGACGGACATGGAAATACTGAGGATGGACGGTACCGACGTACCTGCTCCCGCCAGCAATGCCGATGCCACCGTAGTCCAGAGCATGCCGCCGGACGCAGAGACTCACCCTCCCCAGGGTGCCGATTGGAGAGGATTGTGCCGGCAGCTTGCCGATCTCAGCCACGCACTGAGCCAAGACGTTCAGTATCTGTCATCATCGCCACCCTCCTCGTCGCCGGGTGCCGAAGTCGGCTTGGGGCACGACGGTGCAAGCTGTATCCAACGGGCTTTCAAGTTCCTCGAGATGCTAAAGAGCCTGACTGAAGACCTCCGGATGAGAACGCGGCAGAGCCTCAAGGCACGCTCCCAGGCCGAGGCCCTGCTCACGCCAAACAGCGACGGGCGGTCAAGCAGCGTCTCTACCAGCAAGGAAACGTTTCCACCCGTCGAGAGCTCGGCGGCGACCGAGGTCTGCCCTCCTGCAGACCACCACCTGGACAAGATTACCACGCTGCACATCGTTACGGCGTACGTGTGCCTGAAGCAGATCCTGATCTCAACGCTCCGCTCCATCCTTGCGTCCGTTGCATGCCAGCAAAACGCGACAGGGCCCGGCCCCGTCACCCCGTCGATGGGAAATCGGCGGTGGCCGGATGTTGGGGTCGAGGGCCTCGCCGGTGACGGCGAACGCTTCCTGCGGATGAGGCTGCTCGCCGAGACCTGCCTGCACGTGGCGACGGGGATTCACAGGCGCTTTGAGCTGCTCGCCGCCGCCGTCAAGAAGACGCTGGGCTTCAGCCTTTCGGGGCCCTTGATGATGGTTTCAGGCAGCGGTAGCTGCTCCTGCGGCGAGTGTGATGCCGATATCCGCACAGTCAGGCTTTTGTGCAGGCAGGTCTTGTTCTTTATCGACGAGCACGCCTGGTGAGGCTATCGGTGGACCACCTACACCGGATTTTGGAATATCAACTTGAGCCCACGTCGGTGAATGACTAAGTTGTTAAATTCAGAGAAGGAAAACCTGTTGCTAGGAGTTTTAGGGGAGGGGGGAGGGGGAAATAAATAACAGTACCCCGTGCCGGGAGACATGGAAGAACATCCCTGTACTGACAGAGGGGTCATACATTGTTCATCGCTAGGCTAGCCGGATAAGTACATGGGGATAAGTCAAGACCCCTGTTTCCGGACAAACTTCCCAGCCATCGACTTTTTGCAAATTCCATGCGCCATATTCCAATCACAAAAGGTCGGAATAAGTTGTTTTCTGCTGTATTTTCAGAGGAACAACTTAACAAAAAGACTGAATAGAAGCATACGTCAACCCGACGATTGACGTCGTGTTGGAAGGCACTTTAATCAAATCAACCTCCAAGAAATGGGATATCCCGAAGACCACCTTTATGAAACCTCCCGCATTTTCAAGTCCATACGGATTAGCAACGGATAGCCCCTTCTCAGGAGCCTCTTTAGCCGATTGGGTGCTAAATCAAATAGCCCTACCCTTGGCTTGCCTCCGACGCATCTGGGGTTGCGTCATATCGCCGAACGGATCCTCGTCCGAACGGAGAATCCCAGCCCCTCGGCAAACGCTGGATTAACCGGTTTATAAATAAATCTCCGATCCTCAAAGCATTGCCTGCCCTTGTCATTTTGACGTGAAAAGCACATAAAAACAGTGATTTCTTTTGGATGTTACGGAGCTTTTTAGCCAGCGATCGCAATGTGCCTCTGACTTGCCCAATTCACCTCATAATCCCGACCGGATTTTACGGCCCGTTTGCTACTTAAAAAGGGTCTTAAGACGTTGAATTGCAAAAGCATTGCATTTCTTACGGCTGAGCAAACGTTTGAACGGCTGCAAATCAAATTAGAGGTCACAGGGCTGCTCAAAAGGAAAAGGGTTAACGTTGCGTACCCCCTGTTCGGCACCCCCCCTGTTCGGCACCCAAAAATAACAACACTTTTATTTTTATCCTCCAACTTCTATTATAAATATCTCGATGAATCTGTCACTTTTGGATTTACTTTTTTCTGATTTTAATTCTCCATTTTCCAATGAAGCAATATACTGAAAAACAGCTTATATCTGCAATTAACGACGTCAATAATGGCAATCCAATTGCAAAAACCTCCCGAAAATGGGGAATACCTAGGTCTACACTTCAAAGTCGACTTAAAGGTTCTCAACCTTATAAAAAAGCACAAAGCCCTTTTCAAAGGCTTTCCACGGAACAGGAAAAGCATTTGGCTGATTGGGTACTTACCCAAACAGCTTTAGGGCTTCCGCCAACGCATCAAGAATTACGCTTTTTTGCCGAACGAATTCTTCAAGCCGCCGGAGAGACAAAAGGCCTTGGAAAACGTTGGATAACTCGTTTTTTGGCTCGTTATCCAATCCTTAAAACCCAAAGGCCCCGTCGAATAGATAACGCCCGGGTTAATGGCGCTACTACGGAGGTAATTAAATCTTGGTGGCTTTATATTACGAACCCGGTTATTAACGCTATTAAACCGGAAAACCGTTGGAATATGGACGAAACCGGTATAATGGAAGGCAAAGGATCTAATGGCCTAGTATTAGGGCTTAACGGGATCCGGCCGTTGCAACGAAAAGAGCCCGGAACGCGTGGTTGGACGACTATAATCGAATGTATATCGGCTACGGGCGTTGCCCTCCCTCCCCTCGTTATATTTAAGGGAAAAAACGTACAACAACAATGGTTTCCCACGGATTTAAGCCCTTTCGATAATTGGCAATTTCATGCAACCGAAAACGGGTGGACAAATAACCAAACGGCTATCGAATGGTTAAAAAAGGTGTTTATTCCGTATACCCAACCTTTAACCCCTGAAAAGCGGTTATTAGTTTTGGATGGCCATGGATCACATATAACGGACGAATTTATGCTTCTTTGCTTGCAAAATAATATTCAACTCCTATATTTACCCCCTCATTCGTCACACGTTCTTCAACCATTGGATCTATCGGTTTTTGGGCCGTTAAAAGAAGCTTATCGACGTCAACTTGGATTTGTTAGCCAATTTTGCTGTTCAACAGTTATTGGAAAACGAAATTTCCTACTTTGTTATCGAAAGGCCAGATTAAAAGCATTTATAGCAAAAACCATTCAATCTGGTTGGCGTACAACGGGGTTATGGCCGGTAAACTTGGTTAAACCACTTTTAAGCCCTTTTTTGTTAGAAAATAGCAACGCCAACGTTATAAAAGATAAAAACAACGGTTTGCAAAGGGATAAAACACCGGAAAGCCCAGCCCAAAAAATTAACGACCCGTCTTTACTTATTTGGAAAACCCCTAAAACGACCCGAGATATCCGACTTCAACTGCAAAAACTTTCCCAATCCAACAAAACCAACGCTACTTCACGTCTTTTATTTGCAAAAGTCCAAAAAAGCTTCGAAGCCAAAGATACCCTTTTGGCTAGCGCCCAGCAAAAAATCAGCTTATTGGAAGCACAACTGGAGGCAATACGGCCGGTTAAAAGGAGGAGGGTGGTTCCGGATCCAAACGAGCTTTTGGTTAACAAACAGAACATTATTGGATTGCAGGAAAATGATATAGAAAATTTGGAACCTTTAGCTGATGAAGAAGAGGTTAATGAACCGGAGAAGCGTGAAAACGATTGTATTTTTGTCCGTTGATAATTTTATATTTAAATCAGTTTATAAAAGTAGGCATTTCGTTGTTAGATTTTCAGGGTGCCGAACAGGGGGGGTGCCGAACAGGGGGTACGCAACGTTATTCCTGATCCCAACGAGTTTGTACTCACCAAAAGCGTTGTGCGCGCACAGGATGATGGAGATCGGATGCATGCAGAAGCGGAGTCTCCTACATCTGGAAACTCCAACGATGTGCTCAATTGTATTACAGTTGCCTAGAAACGGGCACAATCAAAGAGTGAACTTGATGTGTTGGGATCGGATCAGGGGTGGATTGGAAGGTGTGGCCGAGACTAGGGGTCCGGAAACAGGGGTCTTGACTTGCCGGTAATGACCCTTGCTACCCTTCACATTGGCGAAGCAGTTAACGCAAAACCCAAAAGAATCATCAATTTATTATCCCCGTCTACTTGGAGAAGGGTTTCTATTGCCTTTTGCTCTAGGGAAAATATATATACAGTATAATTAGCACTTTGCAAAAAAAAACATCACGTCCGGTCTAGCGTGATTATGTGCTTCACAACTGTTGCACAATCTACAGCACTATTCGGGACCTGATGACCTCCGTTGAAATCCACGACCCTGGCCGTATCAGGATCACACCGCTCGCTGACCAACTTCCTCATCCTGGCCAAGGCAAAGTCCTGCCGGCCGTGCAGATGCAGGGTCGGGACGCGTATGAGCGTCCTCTCGTGCCCGGTAGCCGCCTCGTCGGCCGCCATGTAGGCGGCGGCCTGGTCTGGGAAAAAACAGGAGATCAGGACGGCGAAGCGCACGACGGGCAGCCACGGGAGGCGGCCTCGCTCCTGCTGCCAGAGCAGCATCGAGGCCGCCAGGGCGCCCTCGGAGAAGGCCAAGATGCCGACGATGGTGGCCAGGGTCGTCCGCGACGCCGCCCAACCCTCGATGGCCGCGCGGACTGACGTGTTGATCGTCTCCAGCCGGCCGTCAATGTCGGCGCTCGACCCGCCGAACCAGCCGAAGAAGGGCGCGGCCGCTGCGAAGATGGGGAGGATGCCCGGACCGGCGTCTGCGGGGTACGGAGCGTCCATGAAGACGAACTCAAATTCGTCCTTGAGCTGAAGCCGGATCTTGGCTAGCTGCATGCGGAAGATGTTGCCTGACGTGCCGCCGCCGTGCAGGCAGAGGATGGCTTTGGTAGGGGGCATAATGGGATGAGGGTTCTCTTTGATGCGTCTTGTTCGGATGGTTTTTTTGTTGCCTGGGGAATTTTTGAGATGAAAAAAAAAGAGTTGGACGGGAGAAGAACGCTTCAGCTTGATAGGAAGTATAAACAGAGTTGTCGGGAAGATGATGGTGTGATCACCGCAATTTTATTCACAATTAATGACTCGAGAGGATGGGCCGGCATATCTGTTGTCGCAAATTACGCAGATCAGGAAACTTCAGCAAGGAACCGAAAGAAGATGGAAGTTTCCGTGGCCTGCGTGGTACGGTCTCGTAAGGTTTGGATCAAAAGCATCCGAGGCTGATCGGGGCACCGAATGCTCTATAAAGGCTAAATAAATTACCGATTGGGGTGCGGAATCCCCCGAAATTTCGGAGCATTTTGCACTCGTTCATTTGCTTGTTTACCCCACACGCGAAGGTGGAAGGCTTAAATAAGGTAACCCTGAGCAGGTTTCTTGGACGCCCCATACTGGTTATACTCCGGAAATGGCAGACAGCAGCTTGTTACAAGAAGGGGAATATATCAGAAGGCAGGCCTTGCCATTTGAATCTGGTTTTCTTCGCTGGTAGAGTGCATGGCATGCCACCGTAGGTCAATAATATTAGATTTGACCACAACCGGCCATTGAAGGACTGCAGCTTGGGTCACCCACCATTTGCATCATGGCCACTGAAACAACAGAAACCATGCCGGCTATGGCACTCCCAAAATACCAGCATCCAGCCGAGACCAAGCACGAATGTGAGTTGTGATCATTTTTCAGTTTTTGGAAAAAAGTTGACTTGGGTAAAATCTAAACAAACCAAAAACCTGGGCTAATGCTGGGGATTTTCCATCCGTGAGTCAAGTGGACTGGGCCGAGCTCGTCACTCTCGACCTGTCTCAATTCGACGCACCCGGTGGCAAAGAAAAGCTCGCGGTACAGCTCCGGGATGCGGTCCACCAGGTTGGCTTCTTTTACGTGGTCAACCATGGCCTCGGGCAGGACGCGGTGGATGAGCAGTACGCCATCGGCCAGGAGGTCTTCAAGCTCCCGCTCGAGGAAAAGATGAAGCACATAGCCGACATCGCCAGTGGCAGCTACAACGGCTATCGCCCC
Organism: Pyricularia oryzae 70-15; assembly: GCF_000002495.2. Lineage (NCBI taxonomy): Eukaryota > Fungi > Ascomycota > Sordariomycetes > Magnaporthales > Pyriculariaceae > Pyricularia > Pyricularia oryzae. Next base: position 7,720,307 of record NC_017850.1, read on the forward strand.
GCGGGCATGCGTGAGCTGGCGCCGGGCCTGCGCGACAACGTCGAAATGTACAACATGTTCAAGATGAACGGGAAGCTGGAGCGGTCCCACCCCGAGGTAGTCGTGCGGCACCGGGCAAAGGTCGAAGCCTTCCAGCGGCACCTGGTCGAGGACGTGGTCCGGAAGCTGCTCGTGCTGCTGGCCATCGTGCTAGACCTGCCCGACGAGAACCAGCTGCTCGAGGGCCACCGCTTCGACGACATCAGCGACTGCCACCTCCGCTACATGTACTATCATGCGCGCAGCCCCGAGGAGAACGCAAAGTTTGGCGACGTCTACGTCGGCGGCCACACCGACTACGGCACCCTCACGCTCTTGTTCCGGCAGCCCGTTGCGGCCCTGCAGGTCAGGATGGCCGACGGCGGCTGGAAGTGGGTCAAGCCGTACCCGGAGTCCATCACGGTCAACATCGCCGACGCGCTGCAGTTCTGGTCTGGCGGCTACCTCAAGAGCAGCATCCACCGCGTCGCCGTCCCGCCTGAGGACCAAGCCCACATCAATCGTCTGGGGCTGCTCTACTTTGTGAGGCCGGGGTCCGACCTTAGCCTCAAGACTCTGGAGAGCCCGCTGCTGCGGCGTCTTGGGCTCAAGACCGACGAGGATGAGGCCGCAGGGATCAAGGGGGCCGACTGGGTCAAGGAGAGGGTGAGACAAGACTTGGAAAAGGCAAAAGAGGACAAGGAGAAGGGCGGGACCAAGGAAATTCCCGTTCTTGGAGGTCTAAGTGTCAAATATTACCGTGATTGAAATTGGAAGTAATCGGTGGCAGGAGAAAAACAACATCGCCAACTACTAATGACGCAAGTACAGTAGATTATCTAGAAGGGACGAGGATGTGCCAGAGGCGGCCGTTGATGCTCCAAGTACAATGTAATTCTTATGTGACGCATTTGTCAATTCGCATGAGAATTTATGCCAAAGCGAACTGCGACTAAGAGGGTTTGATAAGCATATAGTTTGGATCATTGAAATACCTCCAGCTTGCTTCAAGAATCTTTGACACCTCTCAACCACCCTGGGGCTTTTGACTCCACAAGCTAGTGTTATTAATAACAATACGGTCCTCGGTGGATTGCAGCTTGCCCACTTACAAATCTGTTCAGGCTTTCCCGCTGGATTTCATGTCCGCTTTTCCCCAATCTCCGACGAGGTTGCCAGAAACGCAATTTGATTTTAATGATAGATAATACATGAAATATACGTATAATTATAATTTATTCAACAATAATGGCATATTTAAATTTTATCAAACCTGTATAATACGATATTGTTGAAGCTTTACTATGCAACAGCGCGAATATCTTTTTAATTTCAACGGCATAACGTGGTTCATCAGGACCCCGGACATATCAGGACCCCGGACATTTTTCAACCCAGTTTCATCCTTTATTTTCCACACGTGTTCTTTCCCCCAACAGTAATGGAATCATCAAATTGCGAAGCGCGAATCATTCTTGCTCTAAATGAGCTCCGATCAAGCAAAAAGAAAAGCATACGAAAGGTTGCATTAATATATAATGTCCCAAAATCGACACTACACGACAGAATAAACGGCATCGCTTCTTTGGCCAATCGTCGGCCAGGCAACCAAAAGCTAACGGAAAGGGAAGAGGAAGTAATTGTCCAGTATATACTGGACCTGGATTCCCGAGGGTTTCCAGCCCAGATCGCTGATGTGGCCGCAATGGCCGATCATCTTCTCGCTGCGCGGGACGCGCGACCGGTCGGCAAGCAATGGGCTTATCGCTTCGTACAACGACGCACAGAATTAAAAACGCGTTTTTCTCGCGCTTACGATTTCCAAAGAGCTCTTTGCGAAGATCCTGACGCGTTAAACGCGTGGTTTCAATTGGTGGCCAATATGAGGGCCAAATATGGCATCCAAGACTGCGACATGTACAACTTCGACGAAACCGGCTTTATGATGGGCCAGATTTGCGCTGGAATGGTCGTAACTGGGTCCGAAAGACGCGGAAGAAGGAAAAAAGTACAGCCTGGCAATCGAGAATGGGCGACTGCAATTTGTTGCATCAGTGGCGACGGTTACGATATACCCCCGTATATCATCGTCAAAGGCTTTTACCATTTGTCCAATTGGTATACAGAAGGCGGTCTTCCGGACACGTGGCGCCTCAAACCCACCGTTAATGGATGGACCGACAACGAGACTGGCCTCGACTGGGTTCAGCATTTCGACAACCATACAAAATCGCGGACAAAAGGCGTATATCGGATGTTAGTGCTCGATGGGCACGGCAGTCATCGATCCCCTGAATTCGAGGGCTATTGCAAAGATCACAATATTATTCCACTTTACCTGCCTGCTCATTCATCTCATTTAACCCAGCCACTTGATGTCGGAGTGTTTAACGTCCTTAAGCGGGCGTACGGTCAAAAAATTAACGACTTTATCCGGGCCCACATCACTAACATCAGCAAAGTCGACTTCTTTTTGGCTTTTGCAGCGGCTTACAAAAAGTCAATGACAAAAGAAAATATGGCCGGGGGTTTTCGAGGGGCGGGAATTATCCCCCATAGCCCGGAAATGGTCATATCTAAGCTGGATGTTAGGCTACGGACGCCGTCACCTAAAGAGCTTGATTTTTCCAGCACCGAAACCTGGGTCTCTCAAACACCGCACAACCCGACAGAAGCCGTTAATCAATCTACCCTTGTTAAAAGTCGAATCAACTGTCATCAGGGAAGCTCGCCAACGCCTATTTTTAATGCTGTAAAGCAGCTAGCAAAAGGGTTGGAGTCGATTGCTCATCGAACCACACTTTTGGAAGCGGAGAACCACAGCCTTCGGAAGGCCAACGAAGCGCTTAGCAAGCGGCGCAGGGCTCAAAAAACACGTATCCGCGAAGGAGGGTCATTTACCATACAAGAGGGTCAGAATTTGCTTCAATCAAATGGTGCCGATGGTCTAATATACGAAAAGAAAGATGAAAATGGGGAGGGGAGTAGTGCGCAGCCGGCGACTAAACGACGTTGCGGCAACTGCGGTAAACCTGGACATAATGCACGCACCTGTCAGGAGGATGCAGAAATGTCTGATGTACATATATCCGATTGCATTGAGGTAAATTGAACAACGCTGGCGTTGCAATTGAAATTGGAAGTAGTATTGTGCAGGAAAAGTGTCCGGGGTCCTGATATGTCCGGGGTCCTGATGAACCACGTTATAAAATATGGAATATGCGTATAGATAGAGTTTTGAATTATATATTTTAGTACATGTTATAAATATTAACTGTTCAAATTTATATATTTACGGGGTTTCCCACGGAGGCCCGCGGGCCGCCAAAAACCCGCGTTCAACCGTGGGCCGGGCCGGGCCCCCCCACACAAATATTAGCCGGCCCACGGGCAGCCCGCCCCACCTACTTGGGACGACGCGGGCCCCCGTGGGTGGGTTTTTGGAATGCATTATATAAAGCGAGTCCTGGAGCAATGTCTCAAGCTTTTAGTGCAGGACTTCAATCGCAAGGATCTCACTCGGTTTTTTGAGATCAGCTGCAGCCTGCTCTTTTCAGCTATCTTCCATCAACAGCTGAGTACGAGGCTGGCAGAGCAAGGGATGGCCTGAAAGGTACACTAGAATAGTTGAGAAAGCAGAAGGCGTGTTCTTCTGGTTACGTCTTGCCGTCCGACGAGTTAAGCAAAGCCTTGCTTGCTTGCGCAACTTGGAAGAGATATTCCTTGGAGGAGATATTCCAAGAAATCGAGTTCACGCCCGAAGGGATCGAAGACATGTACGAGCAGATGTGGGGAAAGATTGCCACGAACCGGCACGATCCACGACCAGCCCGCGCAGCGCTCTACTTCAACCTGATCATGGCTTCCACGAAAGGTTACCGGGGCAGAAGCATTGTTGGTTATTTGATGTTAGCACTGGCCTCAACCAATCAAAGTCCCCATTTGGAGCTTATCCAGAATGGGTCGGTTGAGCAGCAAAAGTCCGTACTCAAAGCCTGTCGGGACCTTGAGAACAATATTGAAAATGATAGTCTGGGTTTTGTAGAATTCCGTAAACGGCCGTGGATCTTGGAGTTTGATCGGATATCTTCATATGCATTTGATGAAGACGACGAAAGGAAAATGGAGGAAAAAGAGAGGGGAGGTCATCTTCAATCTGGCTAGAGCATGTGGAACAGGGACAGATTGATGCTCTTAGCGAGTAAGCCAACGGCGATGGTGTCTTCTCCGATCGCTGAAAAGCCAGGCAGATAAATCTCACATACCGGCAATGAAGATTTCCGGCTCTCTGGCGAGAATCTTGGATCAGGATGGTGGCAATAAAATCACAGCTGTTGCAGAGCAGGCAGAGCACGGGTATCTTCCTGACTTGTTTTATATCAAGTCTGAAACAATGAAGATTAAACGGAGCGGTCACTTAAGGTTCAGTCGGAATACCATATCAAGTTTATCGTGTTTCGAGATAATAGACACAAGCGACCAGGAAATCATCAAGAATATGTGCCAGGGTGGCTGGCTAGCCCTACGAATGCGATGCCTTTCACTCACCACCCAATGGGTGATCGTTGCCGTGTCATATTGAACATGACCGAGGCCTACCAAAAGCGGGGAGACACGGCGATGAACCGCGCGGAGCATCTGAAAAAGCGTCTAGTTGGGACAGACTATTGGACCGAATGATTTGACGAACTCAAGAAAGCCACGAACGCCAATTTGACGGAGGAGGGTGATTACCAAATTTAACTATTATAGCAATCTCGACTGCAGGTAAAAGCGCATAAATAATTAAAGGTATGATTAATGCTGGTATTGATCCCTTTGACTGCAGAAAAGAACAGATATTTATAAATAGCTGTCGTGTTTGTCAGAATTTTTGTATACAAGGATGGGACATCGGGCATAACCGAAAGCTGTACAATCGGAGAATTAATTAACAAGAAGGGAATAGTTGCAATTGCTAAAAATAATATCCCGGTACGTCCGATGCTTGGTATACCGGACTTGAATTATTTATTCCGTTTCTCGCTTCATCGCGTGGATAAGCTCTTTCATACAACTACTATCTATTAATCGGCTTTTTTATCCCCTACTTTTTGGAAGTCGTTATAATATGGAGTTTAATAGGTAAAGACTATCCCGTAGGAGCAGATAGGACCCCACCTTTAGTGGTGGCAATGGTAACGGCCAGGGTAAACATATCACGGAAGTTAGTTTATAAGCATTTCTGGACGAAGATTCCACTTCAAGGAGAGGAAAAGAAGCAGATAAAATTGCTGAGTCTGACGTGATTCTGATAAAGGGTATTACCCTGAGTGTTACCCTGGTGGTGATCTCAGGGTCCAAATACTACATCATCGATAATGGGATTCTTTAAATAGGATTACTAAGATTTATTTATCTCGTCCAGAACCCCGTTAGCCCGGGCGTTTTCTATTCGACGGGTCCTTTGGGCTTGCAAAGTTGGTTATCGGTCTACAACGGTTGACCCAATGCTTCCCAAAGCCTTTTATTTCTCGGGCGGTCTGAAGAATTCATTTCGCAAAACAACTTGAGTTAGCAAAGATTGCGATAAATCAACCCGATTTTGTAAACAGCTTGACGTGATTACCGAATTGGGGAAAGCAATTAACATAAATTAAACCCTGACTTTCCGTGCTATATTAGCAGCTAATTATACTATAACCCCTGAAGAAATACAATTTCATGCGTCCCGACGGCGTGCCCTGTCCTTTCAAAGCCAATACAACAGCGCGTTGGCTTCGTTCAAGTGGGGTTTCCGGTACACAAAACGCATGGGTTTTTGGTGCAGAAACACGGTAGATCGATGTATTGAGAAGCTGTACAAAAAGGTACTCCAGCAATGCGTAGGGCCCCCCATAGCCCGCATACGCATGAAATTTATACTGATTCAGGGAGGCCAGGGGGGTATTGTAGATATGAAAAGTCTACCTGTCTTGCATTTTATATATTCGATTTCTTTTGCATTTATAATAAGACCTGGCCGCCTCTACAAACCATGGGTAATCGGCTCCATACTATCGCTTCTTTGATCAATTTTTCGATCTCGCGGCTACATTACCTTGAATAATTGTTATAATTTAGACGTTAGAATGAAGTTTACGAGCACTATTGCAATCCTTGGGCTCAGCGCCTCCGCCCTTGCCCGTGGGCATACCAAGCGTAGCGGTAGCAACGGTAATGAGGCGCAAGTTAATACTGTTATGGATTCCACGGATTGAAGATCGGTAGCTGACCTCTCTTTAGACGCGTGGTCAACCCCACCAAAGACGTACCCCGTCCCAAGATAGGCCCTGTGCCTTATGGTAAACACCACCGTCACCGCATAAATTCATAATTGCCTGCAGTACGTAAATGGTTGACAAAAAAAAAAAACACAGGCAAAATAATTTACGAATGCACGAAGCCCGGCGTCGTCGCAGTTACCTTTGATGACGGCCCCAGCAACTTGACCGACCAGCTTCTCGACATTCTGGCCAAGGCGGGAGCCAAAGTCACCTTTTTCCTGACTGGCGTCAACATCGAGCCTCACCGGGAGGTCGTCGCCCGCGCCCACCGCGAGGGCCACCAGCTCGCCCAGCATACGTGGTCGCACAAGCACATGTCGGAGCTCAGCCCCCAGGAGCGCGCTGACGAGATGCTCCGGCCCGAGGCGGCCTTTGCCAAGATTCTCGGCCTTTTCCCGACGTACATGCGCCCGCCGTATGGCGAATGCAACGCCGACTGCGAGGACCAGCTCGGCGATCTCGGCTACCACGTCATCAATTGGAACATTGATACTAATGGTGTGTTTTTTTTTTTTTAAAAAAACGTTTCAAAAGAAAATCGCTGCGTGAATCAAAGCTGACAGATTTAGACTGGCGCGGCAATATGGACATGTCGAAGCGCATTGTTGACACGAGGTTGACAAAAGACGTCAGCGGCCCTATCGTGTTGGCGCACGACATGAAACACACAATCGAGATCTTGGCCGCCCATATCATCAGCACCGCCAAGGCGCACGGCCTGAAAATGGTTACGGTGGGCGAGTGCTTGGGCGACGATCCCTCCAACTGGTACCGCACCGCCCCGCGCCTGTGAGGAGGTGGGTTGCCGTAGGTTGGAATAGTGCTGCTACATGCTTACTATCCTTTGGTTTCTTTTGTACCCATACCCCAGCGATATATAGTTTTATTTTCTTCATTCAATAAACACTGCCCATATCATCATTGATGTCCTCTTTCCTCGTTTTTGGTCTTTTGTTGCTCGGTCATCACCTAACGCACTCTCCCCCCTAAAAGTCTTGCTTATTCTCCAGTCGCTGCCCGCTGAGATCTTTGGATATATTATCCGTCACCTCGACCTGCCTGACCTGGCTAGTTTGCGCAGCATCTGCCGCTGGATGCAAAGAATCTTGGTGCTCCTGATTTTCCGATCCGTCACAGTCCGCGAGTTGAGGCTGGTAATTAGGTATCATGGTTTTGGCGACTGGAGATGCCAGTATATGGAAAAGGATACCGCATTGCCGGATGCGGAAACATGCTATGCTGTGGTGCTCCCAAGCGGCGGGATTCCCAACAGTTTGAAAGGGCTCCTAGGTGATAACAACCTACTGTTGAACCTGGGAAGCGTCGTGGTCGAGTTCCCCGGCAGTGTCGGCGCCATGGAATCTATCGCGGCGACAAAATTGGGACGACCGCTTTTCGGACCTGGCCCAACCAGCGCGCAAAGCCACCGGCCGTCACCCACGCCATCGTGAGTGCCTTGGCGCGCAACCACCGCATGACCAGAACTCACCTTGGCAAACTGCCCCGCGGTGTACAGGCTGATTGCGAGGTCGCGGCTTGCGACTCGGCGAGGCGGGCGTTTCCGTGCGAGTTTGTACTGTTGTCGCGCGAGGGTTGGAAAGATTATGTCGAGTGGCACACTACGTCTGTTCGTCAGGTGTCAGATCAGCTGGCATTACGATGAAATCGTCGACTTTGTTGGTAGGCTTTGCGGCTGGCGGTGAGTTATTTGGATGGAAAGCTGAGCCAGGTGCAGGGTCCGAAAGTCTGGCGTCGACAGAGAATGACAGCGTTGCGTCAGGGCCGGACCGTTGATGAACCGTCTCGCTTTGCAGCCGGCCGGCCGTCGATACGAACTGTTGGCCCCATCTCCCAGAAGTCCTCATCAAGAACCTGCAGTTGAAGCATTTGGAATTTGCAGCTGCGCAAACAGCTGCTTCTGATGCTGCGTTTGACGTGATTTGGTTGCCTCAGGCGTATAAAGGCCCTGTGCCCCCGGTGCAGGGATGACCCTACTTTATATTCCGCCCCTTTCCATCATACGAGCCTCCGCAGCGGCCAGTTCCACCAGATGTGGGTCCTTTTCTCCCATCGTATATAGTAGATCTGTGCGTAGACCAGTGACGCGTGTCAATGGTTGCATTTCATAAAATACCTTGACGATAAATCAGTCGCTGGGGAGGCCGTCAAAATAAGTTCAGAACGCTGTGCTTTATAAACGCATAACTAATCTACATCCACGATGCACCTAGATCAACACCCGCTTTAGATGGGCTGGCACTGCTTGCCGTAAAAGTTTCCCGAAATGGACGCCGAGCAAAAGTTGTATGTGTTGGAGGCCTTGTCGAAGGCGTAGTTGATGATGAACTTGTCTCCAACGGGTTGCTGTGACCAAGAGATAAACAAAGACCGGTTAGTAATCTGATAGAAACCTAATCGTGGGGTTGCGTCTCCCTTTGTTGTTTATGAAGCCAATACAAACTGGGAAACAACTTACAGAGTACATGGGGACGTTGAGGTTCTGGCATCGGCCGTAGCCAAGGTCAGAGGCCTTGGCCTGGGTGATGGTGCCCTTGGGTCCGACGATGGCGCTGTCGACCTCGGCCTTGGTGGCGGTGTTTCCGCCCTGGCAGACGATGCCCGAGTCACTGAAGCCGGAGAAGGTCTGTGCCGAGGCGACGGCGGCAAGGCCGAGAACAATGACGTTGTAGGCAAGCATCTTGTGAGTTGGGGAGGTTTTTTGATTAAAGAATGGAAGCAAGGTCGACAAGATCCTCTGGTATGTCTTGTGATGAGCGAATGAATGGAGTTGGAGCTGTGATGGGCTGAAGAGATGGAATGAACTGGCAAAGAGGCGTTCCTCGCCGAAAGCTTTATAGCTTGTCAATTGCAAAGACAAAGCCTGTTTCGATGCCCCCTTTCGCCCCTTGGCGATATCCATTCAGGGGGAAAGTGCGCGCGGCATTTGGGGGCTCTCGCCTTGTAAACTCTGAATATTGGGTCTTTCGATTCCTCAATCTCGGCTACGCCTTGACAGGTCCAAAGGCCGGTAAAGGGGCCTGGGAGGTGGGGATCCGGCGGGATATTTTGGGAACGAACCGTTGGGTTTTTCGCAACCGTAAATTATCCGAAAGAACCATCCTTGCTGTTTGATCCCGGCAATGGCATTCTACCCCGGATTTATCTACTGTCAACTGAGAATCCGCGAGACATTGCTGATCAAGCTCGCGCAGCCTCAAGCGCAAATGGCTATATCTCCTGAGATATTTTCGAACCCCAACAGGATATAAACTTTCCCAAGACATTGCCACAGTTCTCGTGTGTACAGACGAGGTCCAAAATCGAACCTTCCGCGGTAATTTCCGCACTATGGGGTTACCCGTATGGGGAAATAGATCCGGGGGTCCTGAATCAATCAGGTGGACGTAACAATGGATGTCAATACAGCAGTAGGGTCCAAAGGGAGAAAGACCTTTTTTCCAGACAGCTAGGAGCTCATGCGACTAGATGTCTATTCCAAAGGCTTTCAAAGTGTCAAAAACAGGTACGCCATCATGAAGTTGGTTGCTGCCAGCGCGTGCACCCTGGCCCTTTCATCATGTCACGACCCAAGACGAAATGATCGCAGAATTCTTAATTTGTCTGTACAGATCACAACTGCAATATTAATCTATGATGTCTCGTATCAATCACGCTCGAAAAGCCCAGAGATTGTGGGGCATGGGATGAGGCAACCACGGTGCAGGCAATCTTGGAACTGAGCCGGCCTAGGCGGCATTACATGGTCACCGCTGCAGGCCATTATCTGTTTTGCTTGGTGCCGTTTGGCCCTTTTTACTTTCCTTGCGTGGGTGGAGTCGCCTCTTGTTGTTCTCTTCTCCTAATATTGACTGAAGGTTACATTAAACTTTTGTTTTGTTGATCGTCCATAGCAGCAAAGATCTTTCCAGCTTCATGCGTTGGGCTTGTAGAGGCAAAGCCCATAAACATGTAGTCTCTGGCGCAACATATTGTGTCACGTTTTGCGTACGTTATCTATTCCCCGAAGAGAGGCACGCTTTGTCCCACGTCGAGCCAAACCCCCCTTGACTGTGTGAGGTGTTTTGGTCGCTGTATTTGCTGGTCTAAAATGTTCCAGCCGAGAAATATTTGTATTCGGGGCGAATTATGGAAAGAGTTGCCAGCAGTGCTCCCTACAAGATAGGCTGTCGGCGTCTTGATTAGCGTAAAACGTCGACTTTTAATGGATAAATATCAGACCAGATCTGACTCATTTAGGGGGGATGTCAAGATCAGAAATTCAGCTACCGTTGTCGATCTTGCCGCCATTAGCATACGCAGATCTACATAAATGCAAGCTGTTACCAGCCATCGGTGAGACGTCCAACCGCTTCCTGCGCAAGTCAATTTTGCAGTCACTTACCATAAAAGATTCACCGCCTCTCACTTGTAAGTGGTAAGTGGAAAAATGCTGAATCGCGACATTTTGATCAATTTTGCCGAGGTTAACCACTTTTTTCCGGCGGCTCCGGTCCTCGTTTCTGCGGAACGGGCGGGCAACCTGGACATGGATCTTGCCATTTGGCAGATCCATCGCCGACTTCGATGAGCTCTTTCACACTTGCCTTTGCAAAGAACCTGTTCCATGCAAGTCACAGACTACGCCGAATGAAAGACAGTTTGAGAAGAAAAGAAATTATAGTATGTTCAGAATCTAAGTCAACCGTGATATGACGGTTGTGTTCCAGCAAAATTACAAAGGGCCGGTTATATGTGGTGTTAGTATATCCCCCAACCAGAAACTCCCCTCCCCCATTCATCAAAATTAAGAAAAAGAGTTTTGCTTTGCGTCACCGACGTTCCAAGCCCTCACAACCCTTTTCCAAGGCAGACCGCCCCCAAAACCTCCTTCAAACTTTGTCTCTTTTACAAGAACAAGGCAGCCACCAGCGCAGCGGCGAAGCCCTTGGCGACGACGGACGAGGCACCGGCGGTGACGATGGGGGCCTTGACGGCTCCCTCGGTGCCGTTGCGGGCGGCACCGGTGGCGCGCGGGGGCGGGAGGACGCCGGTGCCGGTGGCCTGGGGCTTCCAGGTGGCGGCGGGGGCCGAGTCGTAGTCGCCGCCGCGGGGCTTGCCGGAGCCGCCGGCGTTGTTGACGTCGGCGCAGGCCTTGAGCTTGGCGATGGCCGAGGCGAACGAGTCGGTAAAGTGCTGGATGGTGTTGGCGTTGTTCTGGCGGCCCTCCTGGGGGAACTTGTCCGAGACGTCGTTCATGAGCTTGACCACGCCGGCGCCTGTTTTGGAGGGTCGTGTTAGCTTTTTACGTTTTGTCTTGCACATATCCGACGTGATACAGCAGTTGGTCACTTGCGGATGAGGGGTATATGCTTGAACCAAAAAGAAAGGGGGGGCAAAGAAAACGTACCGATGGTGGACACGGCAGTGTGCATGGTAGGGCAGACGGCGGCCCTGCCGAACAGGGGGACCTTGGCCTCGACGCCCTCGAGCAGCTTGTCGCCCTGGGCGTTGAGCTTGTCGCTCAGGGGCTGGAAGGCGATGGCGTCCTGGAGCGGGACGGGGGTCATGGCCAGGATGTCCTCGTCAGAGGCCCTGATGATGGCGATCATCTTGGTGCCGGCCTCCTGGACGGCCGGGAGGTCGCTGGTGTCCCAAAAGGCCGAGATGACGTTGTCGACCACCACCATCTGGTCGAGGACGTTGTTCATGACGCGCAGCGTCGTGTCCAGATCGCGGGCCTGGTGGCGCTCGGTGTTGGCGGCACCGACGAGGGTGGCCAGACCCATGATAGCGGCAGCAGCAGTGACCTTCATGTTGAGCGAGTGGTTGTTGTAGTGGTGTTGATTTTTTGGTTTTTTTTTTGCACCGAAAAAAGCGAGTGTAAACGGTTGGATAATGAGTGACTATTAGGAAACAAGGTTTGCTGCTGACTGCTTTTGCCGTGAGATGGTGACTGAAGATACGGAGATTTGACTTTCGATGCCATCCCGACCCGGTAGACTTATATGTTTTTTTTACCCGTCTCCAACTCGTGATCCCGTGTTCCCTTTTTCCTTGCCGTTGCTTTTGCTCCGGTCCCTCTCGACGCCATGTCTATTTCCATCACATTGCCCTGTCCGCCAAAAAGCGCCGTTTAATTTCGAGATGTGCCTGAGACATTTAGGGCCTTGCGTCTTAGCTCGGACGCCACCAAAGAGAACCCTTTCTTCGTGCCAAGGTAAGCTGTTGTCAGCTGTTGTCAGCTTTTGTTTTTTTTGTTTTCTTTCTTTGCTTGCCTTGCTTTGCCTTTGTGCGCTCCCCCTCCAACGCTCCAGTAAAGAGAGGATCGACGTAGCGCCATAATCAGGTACGCATGAAACAGGCTAGCCTCTTAGGCCGGAAAAGAAACAACAAAAGAAAAATCGATCTCGCACAGACGCTAGCTGACCCTTCTGGCGAGACAGCAAAATTATCAGCTTTATCTTGGCCGTTATCACAAAATGCACCCGCGATATTAGGCCGAGGTTGCGCGCGCCCCCCGCACGCAAATCTTTTTTTCTCTCTCTCTTTCTCTTGCTGCTCAGAAAAAGGGTCTTAAACACGAGGCAGGCTGCCGCCAAAGTTCATTTCACCTCAACAGAAACAAAGCAAGGAGGCTGTTCCACTTTCGACAGATACGATTTGAAGAGATTGAGATGGTTCAGAATCACCATCTCAGATCAACCGTCCTCCAAAGAAAAACGACATTAGACCGGATTTGTTGTAGTCTAGACTCTAGCTAGAACTCGAACCCCGCTAATTCCTGTCAGAAGCCCGCGCATTTAACTGATTAGTCACGATCCTTCTAGATTCGAGCTTGTCTCTGCTGCATTGTTCTTGCACTACCCCGGGTCGTCTTGATCCGCTCCCTCAAGTGACTTGTGCTCGTCCATAGGTTAAAATAATGTTTTCTTGGCATATCTTGGGGCAAAAAAACTTGACGAGTGCCCGGTTCTGCTATTAACCTTCTTTTTGCTGTCGGAAGTCGTCCTGAATGGCCAACCGATACCTCCAAGACCTCTGCGGTTTTGTTCACCCCAAAACGACGGCTCGCCTTGGCTAGCGCTCGAAACCCTCTGAGGTCTTGCGGCTAGAATCTGGACACAAAGCGGAAATTTTTTACGTCACAGTCAATGTCTTTGTCTTGTTCCATACGGTTGCGAAAGTTCCGGAAAGTTCATCATACGCAGTCCCTTTGCCTGGCGATCATTGAGCTACATCCTGGAGGCAACAAGGATCAGACTCTCTGCTTGGAAGAAGAAACAGCCAAAGACCGGAGATCTCAACTTCCTCAGCGAAGGAAATGCGTGAAGTAGCGAGAATGAGGACTGTTCCGTCCAGGTCCTCGCGCGTCGCAAACAATGTGAGAGACGTTGCAGCCCTTTGGGGGTGACTAACAGGCACACCGGAATGACTTGATTCTTGGCAAAGGCCAGAGCCGCTTTTGATGCTTTGCAAATTGCAAGTATCAGTATGGATGCTGTGTTTTGGTCGATTAGTAAACCCGAGAGACCTTTCTTCATAGACATATCCGACGTGATACAGCAGTTGGTCACTATCGCAACAAGAGCGATTTTGGTCAGTGTAGATGGAAGACTACCCAGAGGTGGAGATGGGCTCCATCACTCACCTCTACCGACAATATGCCGGATGCCCACTACAGTTGTTCGGCGACATGACCAAGATCTGGGCAGAAACCGAGGGACTATCCCAAACCGATGCCGATGGGATTTCACACTTTGTCACAGACGAGACAGTCATGCTGCTCATGCAAGAGGTATCCGATACTCTCACCAGCTTACTTGTTTGACGCCCAGCCATCGTACCCAAGCTAACCCTCCTGCCGAGCCCAGTGGGCCGACGAGCAGCTGTCCACCTCGGGCAGCCCAGCCCTCCCAGACCACCAGGCCCTCGCGGCGGCATCACGGCCAGACCCCAGCGCCACCGAGCACCGTGCACCAGCCGCCCGGCTAGTCCTAGACTGCCTCGGCGCCCTCACGGCGCACCGCTCGTGCGACCTGCCTTGGGACTTTGGTCGAATCGGGTCCGACGACATCCGCATCCGGGCCGAGGAGGTCCTGCTCCGCGCCATGCAGCTGTACCTGCTGACTTATGCCTCGTCGGATCCGCGGGTCGAGGCCATGTGTCCGACCACGGGCGAACAGGCGTTTGGGCCCTGGCCGGGTTATGATCCGGTCGCGACTTATCGGTTTGATGCCCCGGGACGGGCTGCAGTTTGCGGAAGTGAAGGGTGGCGGTGAATTTGTAGATGCCGTGCTTGGTGGGTGATTAGATGATCAATTTGAGGGTGGTCTGGTGTTGCCGTGGTAAAAATATAGGTTTTGCGACCAACTTTTGAGAACATCTCTGGTGACAAACTGGATTGGGCCCTGCTGTCGGGGAGATTAGAGAGTTTCGAGTTTTCATGGGACCAAGACGTCTTGGCACGCAGATACGAGACTGGTGCGCAACAAAGTATACTGTACTGTATGTCATACTTATATTGCTTTCTCCGGGCCAAGGTCTGAGCACGATGGCTTGCTGATTCGTTGGGGCGCCAGAGCTCCTCATCTGGCTTGCGATATCGGGGAGGGAAAAAAAACCAGAAAGCACATGCCAAAGAAGGGAAAGACGTGTCGTGTTTGTCGTTGTGTGGATTGGCAGTGCAGAAGCTGTCATCTTCTTTTCGTTCGGATCACCAAGCAGCCATGGATTTTCTGCACGCAAACTGCCTATTTGAGCAGCAGGCGCAACACATTGAGTTTGCAGAGCATGCTGCTGCGAAACGCTGCGTGTCATGGCTATCCCTGGCCCCGCTTCTCTGCAGCCCGCCCTGAGTGAGACTTCACAGTACGAACCAAATAAGCGCTGCGTTTTGTTTACCATCAGTTGCCGTATACCAGGTTTTGTTGGATTCCATCATGTGGCGAGGAGAATTGTATGTATTCCACGGGCTGGCAGGTTGTATATAAAATTGCCAGCGGCAGGCCGCCGAATATTTTTTCTCATCGCCGGTGCATACCTCCCTCTGACAAAGACAAGACGTCCGTTGACACATTTGAACTTGAACAATAAACCTAAGCACAATGAGCTCCCCCAAGGTAGTCATCATTGGCGCCACCGGTGCACACGGCCGAGAGATTATCAAGGGCCTGTTGGAATCCCCCACAAAATTCGTAAGTTTTGGCTTTTCCCCGGTGTAAGAAGACATCAAAGCACCCGCCGTCTGACAACACAACGAACACACTTCCCCTTCGCTTCACCAGGACATCAACACAATCAGCCGCAAAGCCAGCGTGGATAAGCCGCAGAATGCAGCGCTCCGAGAAAAGGGCGTCAAGGTGTTTGGCGTCGACATGCTCGGCCCGCGGGAGGAGCTGGTCAACGTCCTCCGGGGCGCCGATGCCGTGGTCGCGCCCATCGACTTTGACAACTTTGAGGAGCAAAAGGCCCTCGTCGACGCCTGCAAGGAGGCGGGCGTCAAGCGGCTCACGCCCAGCAACTTTGCGCCCGTCATGCCGGCGTACAACGTCATGGGGATGCGCGAGACGGTGAGTAAGGGACCAAAGGGGGTTTCGAATGCCGGTATCCAAGTCGGCAATAGACTTTTTGCTGGCTGCCGGTTTGCTAACTGCAACTCGGGTGTTTCCATTGGCACAGAAAGAAGCAACCATAAACTACATCAAGGAGCAGAGGGTTCCCTACACCATCATCGACGTCGCGTGGTGGTATCAGAACCTCCCCTTCAAAATTCCCTCTGGCAGGACAGACTACATGTCGGAGATCCTCAACGACGACGCACGCATCATCGGCACCGGCGACGTACCCATCGCCTTTTCCAACCTGCGATCAATCGGCACCCACGTGGCGAGGATCCTTGCGGACCCTCGGACCATCAACAAGTACGTCCACATTTGGGACGAGGTCTTGACCATGCACCAAGTCGTCGAGACGTTGGAGGAGGTTAGCGGTGAGAAGGTGGAGCGAGTCTACGTAAGTTTATCCAAATGACCTCCCTGATAGTGACTTGAAACATCCGGTATACCCCTGAGCCCTCCGGTTGGGAGAGGGAAGGGGGAACAAAGAACTAGGCTTGTGGGTCAGAACTGACGGTTGTGCAAAAAAATGTAGAACACCCAAAAGGATATGGAGGAGACCATGGCAAAATGCAAAGCCAAGCTCGCGGCGGATCCAAAAGACCAAGACGCCGGGATGGAGCTGACCGTCACCCAGTACTTTTACTCCATGGGCGTGCGCGGGGACAGCACGCCCGAGGTGGCCGACTACCTGGGCTACCTCGACAGCCGCCGCCTCTACCCGGACATCAAGGCGTCCACGCTGCGGGAGTATTACAAGACGGTTCTTGAAGGCAAGGAGGCCAACCCTTATGCCAGCTCATAAGGGGGTCTCTTGGCAGGAAAGGTGTGGGGCTATATGTAGCCGTAAACTGGTATCAAGTTCACTGCAGCATCTCTCATTAAATCGTGATAAAACATCCAGCCTCCCACATTAATTCCAGCCCATCCCTATCTCATATCAAAACCATAGCTCCCCCGACCAAAGCCGCCGCCCCGGCCAACACCCCAGCGTTCCCCGTAGCCCTCGGCACGCCATTCGTAGAGGAAGACGTCGGCGTGAGGTTGACCTCGGCAAAGTCGGTCTGGGTGACGGTGACGGCGATGGATGTGACCAGCGGCCTCGAGGGAAACGGCGTCACGTCGGCCTGCGTAGAAAAGGCCTCGGGGCCTATGGTCATGGCGGGGCCCAGGCTCGAGCTCCCCGAGGGCAGCACCGTTGAGATGTGCACCCTGTTGACGCCGTAGGATCCCGTGCATTCCGCCCTGTCATCGACCGATGTGCACTCTCCACTGACGATGCTGCATATATTGGGCGGGTCAGAAAAAGAAAAAAAAACTAAACGTCGAATGCTTGCTCTAGAATCTTCAACCTACACGACGGTGTTGATGCCAGTGAGCGTTGACGTGTTGGCCATGGACGTCCAGGCGTCGGCCCGCGTGTACTCCATGCTGACGATCGATGCGCCGCTGGTGTAACGCAGGACGAGGCCCGGCCAGTAATACGTCGGGTGCACGGCAGTCGTCGTCCTGGGTCCACCAAACTCTATAACGTTGACATGGGTCTGCCCTACGAGGGTCCACTGCGCAAAGTCATTGTCGTTGTAGAAGGCGCTCCCGTTGATCTGCGTCGGCACCGCTCCGCTGGGGATGTCTTTGGGCCACCAGAGCCTCGTCATCATGGATGCCGCCGTTGGCGCGGCGGCTTGGCCCTGGACCAGAGCACGTTGCCCGGCGAGCACCGCGGTGACCAGCCTGAGGACAGTAGGAGCCATGATCGACGATGGGCAGAGTTTTGGTGGTGATGCAAGTTTGGCAGATGCTAAAAGGAAATAAAAAAATAAAACCAAATTAAACATCTCAAAGCGCTTAACCCTCCCAGCTTGCAGGTAAGCTTTATACGGTATTTACTATGACGTGGGCCATTTGGGTTGCCGACGAGCCGCGCCCAGCTCGCGAGCAATTGGACCAGACGCACTGTTTCTGCGGTAGTATATGCTTGGCTGGCAGCGCCAGCGTCAGCAAAATGACATCAGTGAAAACCACTACTCTGCACCACCACACCAGTTAGCTACAAGTACCCCAGATTCAACATGCATGCCAATACTGTAGGATCCATGCCCCCATTGGTGCTTTCTATCCTCGCACTTCTTTTGAAGCTGCTTCCACAGAAAATGGAAATATCAAGATCACGCGCACAAGACTAGACCGGCCGATGAGAGCTGGGTATACACGTGTCTGCAACTGGGTGGGAAACGAACTGGTCGTGATTACATTTTTCAAAGGACGAGGACGGCGCAGCATGGCCTGGTGTTATGGTCTGCATCATCGTGCAATTGCATAAACCCAGGTGCTCTCCTTCTGGACAACTGTGTTACTGTTGGTCTTGAACTAAATCAGTGCGGAATATCTCGAGCAATCAACTCTGGGGTATATTCGATAAAGCTGACGAACTGACGGCTGGTGATTCAGTTGGCACTCACATATAATGCACTTATTGAAAAAGCCAAGACTTTGACGTTACTCTGACAATGCGCTGATTCAATGTGCAACCAAGCTTCCTTTTCAAGTGCACATCTGGCGCAGGCTGTCAGTCGCGACTCGCAAGATCCCACGTCGTCATGGTTCCATCCGTACACGAACCTACGGGCGTCGGGCTCTTGCGTTTTCAGATCGAAAAAGCGCCGATGACATGCATGTTTGTCGCCGTTCAAGACTGCCAGGGAGTCAGGGACAGACCGCTCCGCGGCTGCGCATTTGGACGGCTACTTTACGCCCAAGCACGGCGGTGATATGCCTCCTCTGGAGCATTCCGAATTGGGAGCCGGGCCAGTGCTACGCCGGTCCGTCATAAACAAGCATCTGTTCTCACCCAAGAAGCTAATATATTTCATTTACGGCTTGTTTAGTACCGCATCAACAACGATTTGCTGGCGGAGGGGCACAGGTTTACCTTTGCAAGACGCCTGGACACCACCAAGTTCGCTGTGGAGGCGCTTCTCGGACACGAGCAGCGCGACCGTCAAGATGTGTGTAGGGGGACTTTGGGCTGCGACGAGGTTTCTGCCATTGTTAGCAATTTTCAGTAGGGATGTCAGGAACCGTCGGGCAAACCACGATCGCAGGCGTCAGCTGGGTGTGTTCCGCTCTGATGCACTGGAAATAGCAAGCCTTGCAAGACTGGGAAAGCTCAATATCAAACCAAAGCTCTTGAGAGGATGCATCGCCGAGAGACAAGCCAACCTTGGCTGAGCTGCTCGCGAGAGTCAGATGGACCGCAGGCTTCTTTGCCATAGAGCCCACTATATAATGATGACTGCTTTAATTTTAAAGATGCAGAAAATAGATTAATCGATCAACAGGAACTTACCAACAGATGGGATGAACTTAATGCGCAGACTTTCCTTGCTATTTAGCACCTTGCTAATAATAGCCTTATAGGACATACAGCTTGCCGATATAGCCAAGATACTTGTCTCCATGTCGTCCTCGGGCTACAAGATCGTCAAGGCCCGAGAAGCCGACGGCGTTGACATCCTTATTCCACCAGGTTTTTTTTTCGCTTTCTTTTTTTGTTCTCTCTATCGGGGCAAACCATCCATTTATCACCTAATTCGAGTGCTATTTCATGTCACGTAGACGTCGTCTCCACCTGATTTTATCGCCCGATAACGTGCATCCCAATCGACAACCCAGGATCATAGGGCTGCCCTATCTGCAATATTAACAATGTCGTATTTTGTTGCATTATCTGGGGGCTGTTTGTTTCATAAATTCAACATGTTGCCCGAAAAGGAAACGCTTCCCCCTTCACGAATAGAATGTGGAGCCCGTATATTCTTAGGGGTCCCAAGGGCTGCTGTTGGTTGTAACATGGCAGTCGCTGGTGCCAAGCTTTATGGACATACGGAAGGCATTAATTCGGGTCCAAGAATCGGATTTCGGCCCCCAAAAAGATGGTAAAGATTGTCGGCGATGATCGGCCTTTTATAGTACGCAGTACATGGGCACACCTATTTTTTTTGTGTTTCTGTTCTCCCATCCAGTACAACTCAAGCTGCGCAAGTCATTCGTTTAATTGCCAAAACATGCCGACTCGGCAGCAATGTTTCTTGGTGGTACTGCCAGTCAAGGAACATGGGTAATCGAGATACCACTTGAGATTGGATGTCATGCATAATTAGAGCTGCAGAGTTTAAATTTTCAAGTATAACCCGAATGACATCTCCGCAATGGCGATTTCCACTTGTCAGAAGAAAAGCCGAAGACGCAAACTCTAACCCCCTGGGCAGAGAGCAGCACGCTGGGATTTTGGTATTTTGGGCATTAGAGCGGCTGCTCCTGGGTCGACGGGATGATCTATTCGTGTGAATGAGCTGCGTTCGTTCGTTCTGTTACAGCACAACACTCGGGCCAAGAAAGCGCCAGCCGCACCCTTGGCGGGCGAAGCGGGCTCCTAGGACTCGCTTGGTTTCGTTGGCTTGTAGCAAACGGTGGAGCCCCTTCAGTTACCACCATAACCATACCCCAAGTAGCAGTGCGCGTACAGGGAGGTGTACTGTACCTGTCATGGCGAGTCATTGATGCTTACCATGTGTTCTAAAATCCAAACCGGTCAAAAAGTCGATGCGGAAGTCGTGGCGAGAAATGCTACTGTACTATGGTCGGCACAAAAGTCCCGTCATATCGTAGTATCCTGAGCTCCCAAAGCAAAGCTTGCACTGGCATCCACAGATCTAGCTAGCGTGTTGATCATGCAACGCCTACCGTGGTAGATCTCAACGGCCGTCGACTCCGCTGCTGCGCATCAGCGGAGTTTGTGCAGCCCCAACAGGTGCGACGATTGAAATTAGCGATATAATCTTTTTATCAAGAGCTCCGCCGGCATTGAGAACAAACACGTGCCGAGTTTTCAATAAGAAATTGCAAATTGCAATCATAAGGGTACCCCAAATATACTCCATGTGCATGGGCCACCCTCTAATACCTTGATAGCAAACATAGCAAGTATACACGCCGGGTGGATCGTACCGGCCTTGGCACGGACCAACAGGCGGAAAATCGGCATCGGGTGATAGTGCACCTGCGAGGGTTTGCTGACTTGGTAAGCAGGCAGTTAGTTTATGGCAGGGGCGGGTTTGCTTGCAACAAGTCGTTATTCGGCTCGTGCTAATAAGATCGGCCAAAAAGCGCACGGTTCAGGAGGCGCATAATGAAGGATCTGGGGCCGCTTCATGCAAACACTGGGGACTTGGTCCATCACGAGCTCCACAAGTCTAAATGTGTACTTCGTCCAAAGTATGTCTGGTCATTCTGATCCACTCCCGCTTGGTGGTTCAGGAACAGCAACATGCGATGATCTAAGGTCCATATTCATAAGGCTATTTTAAAAGCCGAAAAGTGGTGATGCTCAACGAGGGGGGAGCATGGGTTTTTGCACACAGCTGCCAATTGAAGATCTTCCTAGGGCTCGGCTAAGTGGTATAAACTTCGGACTCCTCTCCATTCCTCCCCATTGCGAATGGATCCAGCCGCCAAGCTGTGTTGCATCTTTACGGACTGCCCCATCTCGTCTAATCGCCACCGGCAAAATACCCTCAAGATTGGGAAACTCCAGACATCCGAATAGCTTCACGCCGTTATCTCGACTTGTATAAGAACAGAGCCCAGATACGATACGATAATCTAATTTTTTATCTTTTCTCCATCCAGCTTTCGGACACAACATCACAACGCATCATTTTTTCTTCTCACTTCAGCTTCTTTTCTCTTCTTTTTTTCTGCAACTTCTTTCGACTCGCCTTTTCTTTTCGACCAATCTTCACTCTTCAACCAAATCTTCTTCTTTTCAAATCCATCAATATGCAGTTCTCCGTCGCCACCATCTTCACCACGGTCCTGGCCGCCGCCTCGGCCGCCTCTGCCCTCGCCATCCAGCCTGCGCACCTCGAGACCCGGGGACCCATCGTCACCATCGTGGAGGAGCCCGCTGTCGACAGGCGCGGCGCGGCTGCTTCCGTCGCCAGTGCCGCCGGCACCGAGGCGGCCAAGCAGGCGGCCAAGATGGCGGTGCAGGCCGTCGCGGATCTCATCAGCAACATCATGAAGTGGAACAGCGCCCGCCAGACCTTCACCAAGGAGACGGTCAAGCAGATGATGGACAACAACAAGGACCCGACCATTGTGGCGGCCGCCTGCTACAACAAGGGCTACAGGCTCCAGAACGAGCAGAACATCGACGGCAAGACCAGCGTCAACTTCAAGCTCGGCGCCCTCCACACCAACTACGACTGCATGTACCTCAGGGCCCCCAACGCCTTCTGGACCGACAGCGACGGTGGCTACCAGAACGTGAGTGACCTTTTGCCTGATGTCCTGAAATCCCAAAACAATCCAGTTACTGACAGACCATTTGTTGCAACAGCTTGCCTACCGCTACACCAAGGCTTGCAGCTTCGACTCCGAAACCGGCGACCTCACCTGCAACTAAACCCTCACATCTCACCTGCAACTAAACCCCCCACCTCACTTGCAACTAAATTCTCATACCAGCCAATGTTTTGTCGATCTTTTCTTTTGTTTTCTCTCCTTTGTCACAGCGAGCCATGATCCTTTTCTTTCGAAATGATTGATACCACGACACATTTTCCTTTGTCCGGCTCTTGCATCTTGATGGGTTGGCTTTTTCTTTTGGGCGTTTGCATGGTACCCCGGGAAAGGGTCGTCCATTTCTTTCCGCCTTTTTCCTTCTTTTTCTTTTTTCTTTTTTCTGGGGACGGGATTCCATTTGAGAGCGGTTTCAGGGACACTCTGCTTGGCAGTTTTGACCCTTTTTTTTTCCTACTTCTCTTCTCTTCTTTGGCATGTGGCTGGAGTTGGGCTTTGGCTCTACCCTAGCAAAATTCCCCCCCTTTTTTTATCTTCTCTTTTCATACTCTGAGCCAACAGCTGAATTCAACTGTTATGAAAAATTTCTGCAATGTGCATCTGACAAAGACGTGATTTTGACTGTCCCAGCCCCGATCAGTGGCATGTATAAGTAATCTCCAGACCCTGTGCACGTCTGTGGGGCAGCCAGGTCCGGATCACACCGAAGCACGAGCGTTTGTCTTGCAATTCGCGGATATGAAATACATAGTCTTAGATATCTAGGTGGTAAGCAAAAACACCAGGCATCTTACACAGGCTCATTTTCATGGACTGCTATGAAAATCTTTCGCATCAGTTTCAGGGTGGTGCGAGAAGGGCCATTGTAGCAAGAGCGCATGATAAGGGATTGGGTGCCATCAGAAGCCCACTTGTATGTATACCAAGGTTGGAATTCGGCTATGTACCCAGCGAGCAATACAAAGACTTTGTTGTATGCACAGGGCTTTGCTTTTATGCTGGAGTCGCTCTGCTCAACCTTTCCCAGTGAAGATCAGCATGGGATTAGCCCATGGAATCTCAGCGGAACTTGCCGTCCTTCTGTTGCTTAGCCGCATGAATAGTCGCGATACATAACAATAAACGCCAGGATCGAGGATTAACGGATCATCGGATGGGAATCTCAGATGGGTTGTCACTCCAAATCGTAGGATCGGCTGCCAGCCCGATCCTCCAACCCGGCCCAACTCTCGGTTGTCAGGTCAGGTGTCACGAAGTGAGGCTTTTCGCCATCATAGTGGTAGATTCGGTGTGCCCACCAGTAAAATCAGGGCCATCTGGTCTTGCCTGAGTCGCATGCAGTGGTGTGCTCTCCTTTGAGTTGTGTCGCAGAAGGAAACAGAAGTGCGTTTTATTAAAGAAGGTTGGACATTACGAGGATACCCAAAAGAGCTTGACTAAGGTTAGGCATGCTCGCACAAGCCCTTCTGCTATTGAAACCTGTATTAGCCCTGAAATAAGCTCGAGTGTTGAATTACTATATAGAGCTTGCGCACGAATTGCCTTGGCAGCTTTCGAAAGATGGGTAAAAGTCAGTACTGCAAAAGAATGACGACCAAGTCGTTGAAACTGCATGTTTGCAGCAAGTAAGAAATTTTCCAACATTACAGCAAGTAAAGCCGCAATGTTCTATATCCAGAATTCCTGTTTTCCAGCTTTTTCCAGCTTTTTCCAGCTTCACCCTTCGGTGCTATTACTGCTGTGGGTCCAGTCAAGTTTTCCATTTGTTGGTCGAACAGAATATATATTGCCGTTTATCTAGTTATCAGGTTTCTGTCTCTCTTTTTGAATTATACAACCACATCATTCCCTTGAAACTTATTTCTTCAATACCAGTTATGTTTTAAATCTTTTGATCAACTCTTCTCATTTTGGAGCTTTACTTCTTTGTCTTTTGGAATATGCTCATCTCCACAGCTTTCCAAATTGCTATTCTGTTCGGCATCGGTACCAATGCGTTAGCTATCCCGAACGATTGTACCAGGAGGGTTTCCGTTTCCAAAACCTCTCTTGACCGCAGCACTCCGCGTTTAGTTCCCCGCAAACACTGGGATGATGAAGAGCTGAGACAATGCACTTGCGGCTTCACAACGTATTCAAGTTATGAATATCGCAAACACGATGTTACGACCAGGATTGGTACCGACACGATTGGGCAAGAATGAGAGAGGTGTCGGGAACCCAAGCCAGAACTAACCAAGAAAGCACGAACCAAGGACAGAGAAAGGGAGCACGAGGTCACGTGGTGATAAGATAAGAAACCCTAACCCGATCACCAGAACAGGAGTGACCACGATCATTGCCAAGGAAGTGATCAGCCCAACCGTGATCACCACAGAGTGATCATGATCACTTACACAAAAGTGATCACCCTTGGAACATAGTCTATATAAGGCACGTTCATTACCATGTAGATAGATTCGATTCTAGGATTGCTTAGCAGCAATCAAACTCTAGTTAACCTCAAGACTTACTTGAGAACGATCATAACTTCACCCCCAGTCATTGAGAACCCCAGTTACCCAGTCAGACGCTCAGTTGCTTCAACCCACTGTACTTTACCATAAGAACAGGTTACCCCGATACCTTGATCGTAACATTTCCCTTACGTGTACATAGAGATTTGGAGGCTGCCGTTGTGACATGAATCGGTGCGGATCTATTACCGGTGTCCAAAAGACTTTTTACACGTAATGCGACTGTTCACGTTATTCATACATAGGCTATCGTCCCTGTAAAGGTAGTATATTCTCACGTTGGAGGAGTTGGCCGTTCTAAATTTAGTCCTCAGTAAAAACTTAATCAAAGGTGAAGTATGCAGAGTGACGGAGACACCGATAAGACCAAGCTCTTTTGTCCTACTTCTTTTCTCAAGTTTCGAAAAGGTTAACATCAATCACTATGAAAATAAATCCATATATAACAGGGTCTCTTCATCGCAGGTAGAGGTTGGCTTTCCTTTTCAAAGCCGCTCAAATTTACTTTTTTTGGGCTGCTATCTTTCTTCTTCTTCTCTGTTTCTTTCTATCGGTCACACCTTGTGGTGATCTTCTTTGGCCCTTTTGGCCATCGAATCAAGCTTTTCAACATGCGGACCTCAACCTTTGTACAAGTTCTTCTTTTTGCCATCAGCACCATGGCGCTCCCTACCCCGGATAATGTCGGTGCCGTCGCGAACGCTCCCGAAACCTCCCTTGACAACAGTACTTCACGTTTGGCTGCGCGCGACCCGGGGTACGATTGCCCAAGCCCCGATCACAGCGACGATGACAGCGACGACGACGACGAGGATCGCTATCGTGTCTATGATCCAGATGATCCATCAACACATAGAATCGAGGACGTTGACTGAGGCGACCGAAAGCGGCACGTTTGGAAATATTTATGGTGTGAGAAAATCGCGCTCTGGCTGCGATCGTATTACACCAAAAGAAAAAAGACAAAGAAAGGATTTATAGGGACTAGAAGTTGACTAGGTAGTTACCTACCTTATGTAGTCAAGTCAAGATTTATACCGGTCGTTGAACACCAAATTAAGAGACATGTGAACGGGAAGTCTGGGGCACTACCTTGGGGTGAACAAGACCCGTGGCTCCCTATTTTCTGTTTTCCAGTTGTCCACACCGGTCTGTAAGCCGTGTTGCCGCCCCAGACGAAAGCCTCTGTTAAACAATACCGTCACCAATTCACTGCTGTTTTCCCCGGTATCTCCTCTGCAGCGTGAACCTGCAACCCCAAGCACCTATCACCCGTGCGCCTGTCATCTTGTGGCGCAGTCTAGCAGTTGTCAGATTCGTTACAGGCTAATGCGGCCTCTATTAGGAGCCAGCCAATCACAGGAACCAGACAAAAGCCCGTAGTTGGGCGACAGCCACACCATTCAGCCAGCTCGCTGTCGCACTACCTCAAACCCGCGGGACGCATGAATTTACTTACTCCCACGGCCATCCGCGTCACCCCCCGTCATCCTGCGACCGACAGCGGGTTTTAAGACCCCGCCGCGACGAGCATAAGTCCGTCAAACGGTTTTGCACTAACCTTTTTCGGCCCAAGCTTCATAAATGCGAATAAGCCTTGCATATTTACTGGTAGACAAAACGGGCGATATTTCGCCCGCGGGTTTGGCTTCTGAGGTTGATGTCGTGGTATATAAAGGCAACAGATTGGCAACCCTGGCAAGAACAAAATGGAGGAAACAATCCAGCAAGCAAACAAATACATTGCAAACGCAATTAATAGCTTCGAAATCCAGCCTCCAAGACAATTGTCTTGTTGTTTCCCTAGTAAAGAAAACAGCAACACGCACGATCAAACCCACCTAGAATCGCAAATATGACCTTCTGCGGCGTCAAATTCGACCCTGAGCAAGACATGCCGGATCTCCGGGGCAAGGTCATCCTCGTGACGGGCGGCAACACAGGCCTCGGCCTCGAGAGCATCCGCCAGCTTGCGCAGCACAACCCGGCGCACATCTACATGGGGGCGCGGTCGCGGGCCAAGGCGGAGGAGGCGATCGAATCCATCCGGGCGTCGACGCCGGCGGCGGCCTCGACGCCCATCACGCACCTGGAGCTGGACCTGGCCTCGTTTGCGAGCATCAAGTCGGCAGCGCGCACCTTGCTCGCGGCGTCCGACCGCCTCGACGTCCTCATCAACAACGCCGGCATCATGAACGTGCCCGAGGGCCTGACCGCCGACGGCTACGAGGTCCAGTTCGGCACCAACCACGTCGGCCCGGCGCTCTTGACGCAGCTGCTGCTCCCCCGCCTCAAGCGCACGGCCGCCCTGCCCGGCAGCGGCGACGTCCGCGTCGTCTTCTTGTCCTCGGCGCTGGAGCGGTCCGCCGAGAGCGGCCTCTTGAGCACCCCCGACAAGCTCAAGACCACCATGCCCGAGACGGGCACGCAGTCGCGCTACGCCAACAGCAAGCTCGCCAACATACACTACGCCTGGGCGCTGGCCGAGCAGAACCCGGACCTCAAGGTCGTCTCGGTGCACCCGGGAGTGGTGCAGACCGGTCTCTTGAGCACGTGGAAGGACGGTTTCAACCCCATCGTCAAGGGCGCCATCAACCTGGCCGGGCGGGCCTTGATGACCACCATCGAGAAGGGAGCGTACAACCAGCTCTGGGCCGCGACGGCCGCCGAGGGGGTTGAGACTGGCACCTTTTATTGGCCGGTGGGCGTCAAGGGGAAGGGGACAAAGGCCAGCAAGGATGTCAAGCAGAGGGATGCATTGTGGGCGTGGACGCAGAAGGAGTTGAATGGGCATCTCTTTGTCTGACGAGCTTTGCAGCCCTGAACTCAAGGGAGGGGCTGCTTGAGGGTGAAGACTGGCGCACAGCACAGCATTTGGGATTTCCAACTTTTTGTATTTCGTCATCTCCATAGATCATTTTAGCGCTTAGAGACCTTCCTAGATATGTTACTAATGAACGCACCATCAAACGATGTTTACTTTGCGTGCTTGAAACTATGCTCAAAAGTCCACAGCACTACTTGCACGAAGAAGACTTGTGGGAATAGAGCACCGCTTGGCGATGATCGTATGAGGCGTCATCAACGCGCCGATGTGGCTAGAGATGGACAACTAACTGGTGACAGGCATTTTGCTAAAGTTTTACGGTTGCTGATGCTGGGAAAGAAGGAAGTGAAAAGAGACCAAAGTATGACATGAGGTTGCCCTGTTGCAGCGTGGACTAGATGTGTCGTGTCGAGCTATAGGTAGGCAAGGTAGGTAGTTACGAAGGTAATCCCTTTTTCCGCCTCCTTGGGCGCCTTGCGTTTAGCGGATCTCTTGGCCATCGTCAATCCCTCCCCCCCTTTATTTCCCCACAGAGCAGATCCTCTCTTGTTCTGGCAAAAAGCACGGGTCTCATTCCGGAAAGCAGCACGGGGGGTGGAGAGCGGAGCGCATTGCGCAATTCCCCATAGCGAGATCAGTATAAGGTCGCACTGGATACCTTTCCTCATGATGGTGGATGCAATGCAATGTTTGTGCGCCCGCGCCCCTTGTCGGGCGTGTACCAACATTGCGCAGCAGTACAGCCTTCTTCAGGTCGTGCCCGTTATGGGGCGATGCTCGCCTATTCTGCGTGAAAAGGAAGGAGATGAAAAACTCGCCGAGCTTGGTGTTCTCTTTCGGTAGTTTGCCCCTTCTTCGTAAGCGAGTCTGGCATGAATGAGTCGCGGCTCTCCCGAGCATCCGAACAAAGCGTTATGGCCCCCAAATTTGCGGCTCGTTCGTGATCGGGCTTGTACGGTTAAATCCATGGGTGACATTTGCAAACATGGCGCAAGAAATGAGTAGTAAGTGCGGTCGATACTCCTATTCTGGTTCCGAGTGCACCTAGAGCCAGAAGTATCTTGGCGATGCGAGGTTTCAAGAAATATTGGTTGTGCATCATGCGTGGGTACCTACCTCGGGCAATGTGTGAACGCCCCGCCATATTTCCCCGAACGAGCCGCTGAACCCCTATGTTCGGGAAGGCCGAGTCAATCTCGGAGGCTCCACTACGGCCACACCCAATCAAGCAGAACAGCAGTCCCGAATCCTGTTACTCTCGTGATGTACGTCATGAAGCCTCAGCAATGTGAAAGTTGTATAAGAAGGCATCGACGCTCTCGAAGAAGCTTCAGTTATTTTTTTCCATCCTCTTCACCACCGTCACAATCCAACTACAGCACACTCACTCTCTACAACCAAACTTTCAACTACATACACTCTTTACCAGCTTTTCAGCCACCACCACCCACCTCTTTTTTCAAAATGCACTTCTCCAAGATCTCCGTTGCCGCCATCTCCATGGCCCTCTTATCCCTGGCCTCGGCCGCCCCCGCCACCCAGGCGGCTCCCATCGAGGCCCGCTCCAACTGCTTCGGCGATGCCATCGCCGCCGGCAGCAGCTGTGCTGTCGACTGCTTCAAGCAGGGAGGCGACACCGGCGACGTAAGTTGCCTGATTATCTGATGACACGGGCACTCAAAAGCTAACAACAAAACTCCTTTTAACCCCCTTCTCAGTGCATCCTCGGTTGCAACACTAGCACTCTTAGCAAGCTTGCCGGCTGCCTGGTCTCTGGCAATTAAAAGTGCCGGCACACGACGATTTCATACAAAACTACATGACATGCATTACATAGCGGGGGGCAACAACATGGATGGGACGGGGTCAATGGGCATTTGTTCAAGGCGGATTTCTTTTCAAGCATATTGTACCACAACTGTCTTAGAGAATTGTAATTTTTCTTTTGAAAGCCAAGCTTTGCTTAGTGCAGTGAGTAGTAGTAGTAGTAGTAGTAGTAGTATTAGTTAACGCCGGGCTCGGCCCGGCTTGTTAGCCGGCCGTTAGCAACCTCCCGAGGGGTATCTCGGCGCGCGTTCTATCTTCTTTATTTACACAGGGGGAAAACAAGGAGGGCAGAGGCGGATCGTGCCTGACCGGGTTCGGGCCCGGTCCTGCTTATGCTTAGTGCAGTGACTTGACCTTTCGTGTGACTTTTTGGGCTCATTCAGTGTTCAGTTCAGCTCACATGGCGAAGTTCCGACTATAAGTGTCCTATTGAAGCCTAAAATGGTTAAAGGTTATCATTTCTTGCAAGCCGTTTAAGCACTTTTATTTGGCATCGCACGTTTGTTCTCAAATTTCCCTAGTTTGCGAGCATTGGAGTCTCACGTTATACAACATCTTGGCTGTTGGTTTGGCTGGTTTATATTGTCGTTGTTCGGCGTCAGGAAATATTCAAACAGCGAATCACAATTAACTGGATGTTCTTATTCGGTATTTTCCAGTGGTGAGCAGTATTCAGAGGCAGTCATTTACCCTAGGCATCAATTTGGCCGTGCAAGTGAGAAGAGCATTCTAGGCTATTGGCAACAGTTGGATCAGTACTTTTGAACAATATTATTATTCCACAGAACAAATACCTGCAACTCCATTTGGGGTATGACAAAAAGTCCACGATCCCTTCTTCACAATGCAGATCAAATATCCCTCTCCCAAGCAGCTCTTCTCCGGCATAACAAACCACAACACAAAACACAGCCACTCTCTTGGCTTCGCAGCCACCCACTAACAGTATGCTCTAACCACCGCTTTCACCATCCTCTTCCTCCCGCCGCCGACACCAACGCCACCGTCCCCGTCCTAACCATTACCCCTCTGGGCGACGACGTTCCGGCAACTACAACGCGACCGACGCCTAAAACACTATCAACATCCCAGACTGCTGCTAGGGCAGCCACGACATCCAGCGCATCGACATCAACCACCTCAAGGACTGGCTGCAGAGCAACAACCCGGAGGCGAGGATTCTCTTCACCCACAGGATCCCGAGCTCTTGGAGCCTCTGAACCGCCTGCATCACCCTCAACAACGACTGGTAGCTTCTGGACAGCTTGTTCATGCGGTGGGAGTTTGGCTGGGCCCTCGGTAAGTTTTGTTTTGCTTCTTGTTCTTCTTTGCGCCCGCCTGGTCTTTTCTAGTTTGAGTTCAGTAATCAGTTTCGAGTTTGAAAGATCAAGATGGAAATGCTGACACCATCGTTATTAGCAGAGCTGGTCATGCTACTGCCTCTCATGACTACAGCTTAAGCAAGTTTTGAAGCTGAAGGTCTGCCTTCAGGAGAGCATGATGTTGTGCGATGTTTTTTTTTCTTCTTCTCGGCTGTGGTTATGAGGTTGTGTCGTGGCCTCTTATTCTTTTCTTTTATTCCATTTTACCCTATGATGGTGTCCATTCCTTGCTTGGTTCTATTTACTTGTCGTACTCTTTATGAGCTCGTTACCTGATGTACCCCTGAGCTCATTTCTGTAAGTGTGATATTGGGCCACGTGTTTACCTAGGAAAACCTTGCTCACTCAATTCCAACCGTCACTCATAATCTCCACTAGACTTGAATCCACTAAAAAGTCACCATGGTGTTGGACCTCTGCAGCAATGAAACCCAACGGCTTCCGCAATCGGACCTTCCCCACGTTCACTAGACTGCAGACCGGCGTTTCTTCCGTGCGCAACGTCCGCCCGATTTACCTCGGCAAGTTATAGAGCGTCATCATCAAACTTATCAGACTCCGTTGTGTTGATCCCATTCCGGACAAATCTCATCTCGTTCCACATTTGCATTAAGAGCAAGAGCGTTTGTGCTGCCATCCCAACCCCAAATAAGCTCCTGAAAATCAGCCAAAATCAGCCATGGACTTTTCCAAATACGGCCCCGCTGATCCAGAATGGACGGCCTACGCCGCCACCCTCCCGCCGCGCCCGACCTTTGACAGCCAGGACGCAGAAAAGGCCCACTATAACGGCTTGCGCGAGAAGCTGGCGGCGGCGGGAATCGCGGCATTTGATGGCAAGATTGTCACGCACGACTACACCATCCCCACGCGCGACGGCGCCTCCATCCCCGCCCGGACGTACCGGCACAAGGACCACGAGGCCACCCAGGGGCCCGGCGCCGTGTACATCCACCTGCACGGCGGTGGCTTCTTCTTCGGCACGCTGGCGTCCGAGGACGGCATCTGCTCCCGCATCACCGCCGACACGGGCGCGCTGGTCCTCAACGTAGACTACCGCCACACGCCCGAGTTTGCCTACCCGACCATGTACCACGACGTCCAGGATGCGTTTGCCTGGCTGCACCAGCAGATTGCTTCCGACGATCCGGTGCTTGGCGGCGGTCGCTTGGACCCGAAAAAGGTTGTCATCGGCGGCATCTCGGCCGGCGGGCAACTGACGGCGTCGCTGGTCGTTGCGCACCACGTCAAACTGCCGGGCTGCGAGATCCTGCATGACCTCCCCGCACCAGCAGGCCAGGTGCTGATGATCCCGCCCGTCGTGGCCCCGCAACACTACGAAAAGATCCAAGCGGCACTCGCCGGTCCCAGTTCGATGGTCGAGTGCGCAGAGGCGCCCGTGATCCCAGCGTGGAGGATAAAGTTCTTCATGGACCTGAAGTTTGGGGACGTCGAGCCTGGGCCCGAGGACTTTGTGGTGAGCCCCGGCAACGTGCCGGTCGAGAAGCTCAAGGGTCTTCCACCAACAACATTTGGAGTGTGCGGGATGGATCCGCTGAGGGACGAGGCGCTCGTGTGGGCAAAGTGGTTGACGGAGCAGGGGTAAGTTCTTTTTGAGATTTTCGTGGCTAGAGAGATGCTTCAAACAACTGCTAACTTAGTTTGGCACGCTGCCCTGGAAGCGTACCGACCAACATTCATGTCATCCCTGGTTTCCCCCACGGATTCAGGGCTAACGGTGCCAGGCTGTCCGAGAAGGCGTGCAAGCGCTGGGACGACATTATGCATGGTGGTATCAAGTGGGCATTGTCGGAGCCCAAGGCAACTGGCGTTTTTGAGATAAAAGAGCAGTGAAAGCCTCGGGCGATGCGGAACTACCCGTTGTAAACAGGTAACACAATCAATATTTGACAAAGAAAGTTAATGACCTTGATCAAAGAGATCTTGACCCACCACTGATTCGTAATAGTGACCATAGTCTCACAGCTGAAATGATGGTCCCAATTTTTGATAAGGTTCTTGGTGAGTGCTCATATTTCGATGTGAAGACATGTTGGATGATGTGAGAGCGCCCAAGCATCCTTGTATCAAGTACACAAAGAAGCAGGCAGTGAAGTTTAGCTTATACTCTTGCTCCTTACACATTGTATCTTACCTAGAACCCCCATTTGGCCGGCTCCGCCGGACCGCCGGACCCAGACCCGAGGGCTCAGCAAACCACGTATAGCGGTGCCGGCACGGTCCTCAGAGCCATTCTTTCGAATATAGAGAAGGACTGGTGGCGTAAAGAACTCTGTGAACGGTCCCCCGCATATAGGGAATGGAAATTCCAATACACACCGAGAAAGGAGCCCGAGGAACTGCGTTTGCCAAGACCCCTACTGGGCCATTATTTGGCCATGAGGACCGGCCACGGCGATTTCAAAGCCTACCATGACCGTTTCAACCACCAGGATGCAAACACCTCGTGTGCCTGGTGCTGGAAGCGGACCTCCCCTGAGCACCCGGTGCACTGCCGCTATTCGCGGGCGGTGTGGAGAAACTGGCCGTGGCTTGATAACGAGCGGCCGGTCGGGCCGCCAGACCGCGCCCAACGCCGCAAATTCTTCCAGACAAGCCTCGGGCAACCGAAAAGCTTTGAGGCGTTTTCGATAGCCACCAACTACTTCAGCGCCCGCCCCAGAGCGGCCCGCCAGCGCCCCGCGCGCCACGAACGCACTTTACGCCTAGGGACACCGATCGTAAACGACTCGAACTCTGACGAGGAATAGACTTACTGCCTTTTCACCCACACTTCACGGCACAAGCCGTCAGACGAACCCTCCGTGCACCTTAGGCACGGGGTCGCGTCAGTGAACTAACCCCCTAAGCAGGACCGGGCCCGAACCCGGTCAGGCACGATCCGCCTCTGCCCTCCTTGTTTTCCCCCTGTGTAAATAAAGAAGATAGAACGCGCGCCGAGATACCCCTCGGGAGGTTGCTAACGGCCGGCTAACAAGCCGGGCCGAGCCCGGCGTTAACTAATACTACTACTACTACTACTACTACTACTACTACTAGAACCCCCATTTTACTTCTCCTTGTCCTAGCCAAAGCCTTTGGGTGAATGGTACCACATAACCAGTGAACTCCAAGACACCTTATATTGTTTATATCATGGACGGGACGGCTTTGGTGTCTTTCCGAAGGAATTGGACCTAAGACCCTGGAAGGGAAAAGCGAGAGGAAAAGATCAATCTGGAAAGAATTGACAAGTTAAACCCGGCAATGCTTGGATCCAACGCTAAACAGTTGCATGCAAGCAGGCTCAAGAATAAACTCAAGGCTAGCAGTCGTCAGAGCATAGAAGAACTCTAAGTATAAATTCTGAGAGAAATTTGCAAAAGCAAGAGGGATCAAATGACAGATTGGCTCAAGGATAGATAATTACTCGCATCACTGTAGCTGAGCGTGGACGGCATGAAATCCTCCTGGTGAATATTGTGTTTTCTGCAGGCAGAGAAGGGCACCTTAATTACCTTGGTGGGAACCTAGATGGCGACTACATGAGTCCATGTAATTTGAGATTGCTTCAGATGCTTACTCTGTTATGGTTCGATTCGTCAGGTACGACTTGTGCAATCCGGGCAGCTGCAAGTCGATACTGCGACCGCCTTGATCCGTGCCTTCTAGTTTGGGAAGCCGCGACTGTCGAATGGTGCCTCTTTCATGGCAAGAAGTACTACTTGGAGCACTTCTACATGCGGAAGCCACAGCAAGACAAGAGACCCAGCGAAATACCGTCTACATTCTCGGTTCCCTATCTCAATTTCCTTGCCATATTGTCGTTGTCAACTGGTAGAAGCACAATACGACATCTACAAATCACCCCCAAACAATCTCGGAGAAGATTTCTACAGACCTAAACCCTCCAACGACCGCAAAGATGCCACCCGTTAAAGGCGGACTGAAGCCACGAAAGCAAGGAACTGTACACGGTGCGCGACCCAAGCAAGCACCTTACAGCCCACGAGACTCCGAGCAAGTCGCGATCACGATTCTGGCCATTGTTAGTGTCACTCCTCGACACGTTTTAGCCTAGCTACCCAGATTGCTGACGGGGCCGCTCTTTATCGGTTGACAGTTGAGCAACATCCTTTTCGCGAGGTAGGCTACGCAGACACTTTCTACACTGGTTGATCGAGCATCGACAAGCACGCGACTTCTCACCTTTGCGGAATCTTAGGCGACTCCTTCATTGCAGCTGCTTTCATTTTGTCGGAAACACGACGCTTAAAAAGCGCAAATATAAATGGCGAGACCTGATCAACCCAAAACTTGGCCGCAAGAAGGTCTCTCAATGCGATAAAGTCGAGTGGAAACCATCATCAACCATCTTCCTCCAAGAACACTCCAGAGACCCCAGCCTTGTGCGAATTCTCACCCATACGGTTCGTTCTTCACCCAAAAGTCAATCCTATCTTGCGCTACTCAGAGAACCCTCTAACACTGAACGCAGAAGGACATGCTGAATATGGTTGAAGACGGAGACTTGGTCAAGATCTACGTCTGTTTGTTCGACAAGAAGACCGAGACGCCCAATCCAGCCAACCTTGTAGAATTGTTTACTCTCCAGGTGCGGTATGAACCAGACATGTCCACAACAGTCACTGTCTCCTGGGCTGGCTTGACGCAGTTGTTACCAAAGTCCTCGGTAAAGACCAAAAACAAGGGCGGGCTCAGTATCGAAGAATTTTTGCAGCATCTCCAGCCTATCAAGAGTGAGAATTTCCCCGTTAATCCGGGTCATTGGGCATGCAATTAACTTCGCGTGTGTTTTGCGTACTCAGAAAAGGTATACACTTTGATAAAGCACCAATTCAAGGAGTCCAAGCGAGCCAAATGGGGATCTCGCAGCAAGAAAAGCAACTTTGACTTGCTGGTCGCAAAAGAGCTGCTTTTGGAAAGGCCAGAGTGCAATACTTGGACTGAATGTGTAGCGGTGGGAATTCCTGCCCGCAAATCGCCAGCAGAAGACATCGATGGAAGCGAAGAGGAACAAACTGTTCACGTCGAAGTTGAGAAGCCGACGTCGCCGCTAGAAACCTTTAGTCACGGCCAAAAACGGCGACTTCATCTCTTCAGCGACGACAAGGACACACTCCGAAATCCTCCCGCCAAGGTTCGAATTGATTGGACCGAGGGGAGCGAAGGCTCATGGGGCATAGATGGGGCATCGGATAACTCTTCAGTGCGGAACAGACGACTCGAAACATCACCAGTTGCCCGAGCAAGTCAGCGGCTGCGATTTGAAGCCGAGAGATGAAGCAGAGAGAATGTCGCGGCAAAGTGGTATTACGTTGCGCCTCTGTAATAACCGCGCTCGGGCAGCATCGAGACATCACAAGCGTACAAGTTGTCACATTTTGCATCGGAGGATCAGTGGGCACGGCATTGCGTGCTTTGATGGCTAGCTGCGCAATTCCAACGGCGCAAGGTGATATATCTCGATACCGGAATTTGCATTTGTGGCATTCAATCAAGTAAAAAAAGAATGGAAAGCGCGGAGATTGTACATCATAAATAGTTTGCCGTATAGATCGCCATTGAAAATTGCTGGACGGATGAGGCTTATTGAAGGGTTGATAGACTGCTCGCAAAGGATCGATGTTGACCTTGCGGCAGTGAGGAATTGGGCAATCAAATCAATTTTGCCCAAGCCAGCAAGTAGAGAACCAAGGTCGTGTAGCAGATAAATAAATGAATGTAGGCTACGTGTGCAAAGTCATCTTGGAGATAGCAAGCTTGCAAGGTATGCTGCGCCGGACCAAGGTAAGTCCCGGTCCGAAATTGATCATCGCTGTTTGATTACCCAACGAGGACAAAAAAAGTACCAAAGATCAGACGAAGACTGGAATCGACGATCTTTCATACCTAACCAAAAAAGATTTGATGGCAGCTGCCAGCAGCGCTTTATTCGGTTTACTTTGCTCCCGAGCCGGCACCTCTCCTTCACTTTGCCTGTCTCGTCTGTGCACAAGTTGTAGCGACAAAACCCGCCCAGACCTGTTCCTTCACTCTACCTGCTGGCTTGCACTGCTGATAGCTCTCGTCGCTCTGGGAACCTCGGGTAAGGGGACTTGTTCAACCCGCGCGATTGACGCCCGAAGCGACCCGTGGAAATGCTTTCTTTTCGGCCATTTGCACAAAAATAGGCATTGTGCGACGCACGTTACAAGTCGGGAGAAACAGTCTCCATGGATGCGCTCGGCGCCGCAGCGAGCGGTAGCGGTGCCGAATTATTGAGTGGCACGACGTTTGCACACACACACACACAGCCTTGGTGACGAGGAGCTGACGGGACCGCCGACCCCTGGCGGTATTTGAACACCAGGGCATTATTTAACAGTAGACAATATGCACAAGGACCTGCATGCATCCACCAACCTCAAAACTGCTTAGGTACTCTAGGTAGGTAAGATAGGCAGGCATTAATGTGAACGGGTAGCCGGGACGAGCGCCAGCGGCTGTCAGCTCGTGAAAGAAAAAAAAAAAAAAAAAAAAACTCCCCCGCGTACGGCGCAATTCCACGCTATCGGCGGTCGCGATGGGAGTGGAGGGGGCATGCTTGCGAAAGTAAGCTATCGCCAAGGGGCAACTGAGCTCGTCATGGGACCGCAGCTTGGAAGGTCTTGAATGCCAGGAGGGAGGAATATTGTTTTTGCAAACGCCACAATTACCTGGGGTGCTCAGCAGGAATTTCCGCGGTCCTCGTATGCCTCACGAAACCCGTGCTTTTGAGGCGGATTCCCGGAGCCTACCTGAAAATCATTCTGGCTGGGAATAGAGTCAGGCTTGCAAGGTGACGTTGTACGGAGCTTAGCAATCCGCTAGTAGTGAGCTTTAGAGGCATGCATGGTGGTTCAGGGTAGGTTATGTTTAGTAAGCCTGCGCGCATCTCAGGTTGCGGCTCTATGAGCTACTGAATAGAAATCCGGAGCTCATCCCGACATGAATACGAAAATAGCAAATTATTCTATTCAATTAGTAGTAGCTCATACTGGTAATTCAATTCTGAACCTGTTTGATTGGCGGGCTGAACTGGCTCTGTCCTGGCGTGATAGAAACATGGTGGAAACAAAAAGTACCTCGAAATACCACTGCGTGCACGCGTGCCAAAAATCACTGGATGAATTAGCTGTGGAAGCACCTGGGCGTCAGCGGCCGTAGATCAGCCAAGTCAAGTCAGCCTGGGTCGCAGGGATGACGCCAAGCCTTGCAAGTCGACAGGGATGAATCAGGGCTGGTTTTCACCCAGGGCGGGGGCGGAAACAAGGCCTCCACTTGGATATGGCCGGTCCAAGGAGAGGCCGACTGCCTGCCTTTAGCTGCTGCTTAGGAATCCCTAGGGCTGCCATCTTACTGTAGAATGGAATTTTGGCGATGTGCCTTTGGTGGTTTTTCAGGGCGGCACCTCGATCATATCGTAGTAATTATCAGTATTATGGATGAGAGCGGGCATGCAATGCAGACCGGAACCGCCGAATAGCAACATCAACGGACGAGTCGCTCGGTCTGTGCAAAAAAAGCTTCAATGTTTTGGGCTGATCGGGCAACAAACCGCTTACCCTGCGTCGCTCGCCGTGGCAATTTCTCATCCATCTCCTACGTGTCTATGTTTTGCAAACAACCGAAAACCACCGAAAACGCATCTTTGGGCTTCTTGATTCTTTTTCATCTAATTTTGACTCCCGTCGTTCGGTCTGTCCTCGAGCCTGTCTGCCCTACCTGCATGCCTCTGATTGCTCCAATCCACGTGTTTTCCTTGTGACAAGGTGGCGTGGAGAATTTCTGGCCGTGCAGCTCATGCGTATCGACCAAGCAAAATCCAGAGGGCGAGACCTGTTGCCTACCAGCTACGAGTGGTGCAACAGTACCAATACAGTACCGTACAGTACCTTGCGGTACAGGCTCCCACGCCCACATCCACTTCCTCCGTCCACCAACAGCGACCGACACGATCCTCCTCAATCCCGACCTGGAGTTTGGTTTTTTGAGTTCCTGCCACGGCCCATTTTCACAAAACCAGCACAAAGACAACCAGTCATCACTGCGCTGCGACCGTTTCCATTCCCTTAACGGCGATACGACGGTCCCCGCCAACCTTGATAAGCAGTTTGGCTGTTCTTTTTACACAACGCCGTGCCGCAGCCACGAAACCCGCCGATTTCAACGCGTGGGCCGAAACCCGCCACCCCCAAAGACCTACCGAACCGCTTCTTTCTCAAGAAAAAAAAAAAACATCCATTTCGTTGTCTATTGCTTCTGTCTGACCTGACTGGCTTTAGTCGAGAGGGTTTCCACTGTCGAGTGGGAAAAAAAAGTATTGTCATTTGTTGGTTCCGAGTCTGTCCTGCGCTTCCCATCCTAGCCCGCTATCCGGCTCGAAAAGCTTTCCGCATCGCCCCCGCCCTTAAGGTGTCACACGCCATTTCCTCTCCCACCGTCACCGACAAAATAAAATCGTGACCATCACCGGTAGTCTTCGGAACGATCACGAGCAGGTGCTCGTCCCTTCATAGCTCTGCCAAAGATGGCTTCGGTGTCACCGCCGCCCATCCAGCAGACCACTGATGTAGGCCGGCCTCGATCGAAACAGCAGATGTCTGTCAATTATGATGAGGCAGAAAACGGGCCAGTCGGTCAGCGATCCTCACGACTCCAGTTTGAGCTGGCTCAGTGTGTCGAGACGACGACGGTGACGACGACAAAGACTACGAAACTGGCGATACCGCCACTGTTGCTACGTGAGCCACGACCACTAAGTTCCCTCGATACAAAGGAGTACCCACTGGCAAACCGACCGACGCCGCCCGAACTGGCCAAATTTACGATGGATATTGAAGGTTACCAACAAGGACTGTTTCCTGTCGACTCGTCATTTGAGGAGGCCATGTACAAGGTGCGTTGTTGCGATGAAGATTAAATCGCCATTTATGGTTTTTTTTAATGAATGAATTATCAAACTAACGAATAATACCAAATAACAGAGGGAACACGAGCCTAGGCCCTGTTCTCTTGACGTTGATGCCTTGGAAACACCCGATACCCCGCAGCAAGAATCCCCGACTCCAACCTTCTTCAACAATAAGCCGAGACCGACCCGAAGAGCCAGTGGCATCCCGTCTCGAAATGCGTCAAAACCGTACGGTTCCATCGGTAGAGAGGAGTTTTCCCGCTCAAATCGCCCGATCATGACCTCGACCGCATCGGAGAGAATGAGGAGACCATTTACGGAGCAAAGGCGGATGGAATCGGATTCTGCAGCCGGCTATTTGGCTACTCCTGATGCCACAGAGTTGGTGGGAGGCAGCCGAAGGCGCTCAAGTCGCCGCGAGCCTCTGGATCAGGGCGAATCGGCAGAGTCGAGCACACAGCAGACTTCTCTTTTTGACGCGGCCAGTCCCGCCGAGAGTGAGGCAAACACTGCGTACAGTGGGTCGGTGACCACACCCCCGGTAATGGAGGCGGACTCGGTTTCGCTCGCAGACGCAGACGAGCAACCCGCACGTGCCTTCCACAGGCCCAGACCTACCGTGGATACCATTGCGGCGCAAGATGCAAGTCTCCCTAGCCCGGGCCTATCGCCTACGTTGCAAGCGGCGCAGCTGCAAAACGGTCAGCAGGATGATGGGGATGTGGACGATGACGACCAGATGGAATTCTCCCAGCAGCTTACACGGCAGAGACGATCACGCTTCCTCGGGAACAACTCACCAGCGAACGAGGACGATTCCTCCGATGTGGCTGAGCATGCCCTCGAGCGACGTAGGAGGGGAGGGACGGAGCGCTTCTCCAGGCAGAGCATACTTGATACCCAGTACATGGTCGAGCAGTTTGACACATTACCAAACGAGCTAAAGACACTGATGATGTACCAGCTGCTAAGGCGTTGCCCCCGAAAGACACTGCACATGGTTGCCGATGTTGTCAACCCCGCTTTGAAGTGCGACTTTATCAAGCAACTTCCGGCCGAACTTTCACTTCAGGTGCTCAGCTATTTGGATTACCGCGATCTCTGCAGAGCTGCCCAGGTGTCCAAGCTATGGAGGTCCATTGTCGATGGCAACGAAACTGGCTGGAAAGAACTGTGCGATAGAAATGGGTTCGAACTTTCTGAGAGTGAACTGGAGAAGGCGATTTCCCAAGGCTGGGGTTGGCAAGATCCTGCTGGCATTTACGGTGCTGAGCTTGATCTCAGCCTGCAGTCTCGACTTACTGCCACTGAACCAGAGCTGGTGAAGACAGCAAAGCCAAATGCATCGCAAAGGACGAGGCCTGCAAAGCGGAAGCGTCCTATGGCGGGCTATCCATCAGCAGACCGCTCGAAGCGGCGCGCTAACACACAGGATGTCCACAAATCCGACGGAATGGAGCCGGGTCACCATCATCAAAACAAGGAAGGCCCCATTGCAGCAGCTACAGCCGCAGCTATGGCAGTTAGTGATCCCGGAATTGGACTTCCCTCTCTTCGAAGGCTGCACTTGTTCAAGTCCCTATTCCGCCGGCACTATATGATCCGACAGAATTGGACAAGCGGCAAGGTCAAGCCTGGACACGTGGCTTTTGCGGCTCATCCTCGTCATGTTATCACCTGCCTTCAATTTGATGAAGACAAGATCATCACTGGTAGTGATGATCAGTTGATCCACGTCTACGACACCAACACGGGCAAGCTCAGGCAGAAGCTCGAGGGACATGAGGGCGGTGTTTGGGCATTGCAATACGAGGGCAACACTCTAGTCTCGGGTAGCACGGATCGATCTGTACGTGTCTGGGACATTGAAAAGGGCCTCTGCACGCAAGTATTCTATGGGCATACATCCACAGTCAGGTGTCTACAAATCCTGATGCCCACTGAGGTGGGTTCTGATACGGAAGGCAGGCCGATAATGTCGCCCCCCAAGCCCTTGATCATTACAGGATCTCGGGATAGTCAGCTTCGCGTCTGGCGTCTGCCTGAGGCCGGCTCAAGACGATACATCCAGACAGGCCCACCGGCCAACGACGCAGAGTGCCCATACTTTTTGCGAATCCTCCAGGGGCACACCCACTCCGTCCGGGCCATCTCAGCACATGCCGATACCCTTGTATCGGGCAGTTATGATTGCTCCGTCCGTGTATGGCGTATCAGCACGGGAGAGCAGTTGCACTGGCTACAAGGCCACTCACAGAAGGTATACTCTGTTGTGCTGGACCACAAGCGCAACCGTTGCATTTCTGGATCCATGGACTCGCTCGTCAAGATCTGGGATTTGGAGACTGGCGCATGTCTGTATACACTCGAGGGCCATAGTTTGCTTGTCGGACTCCTCGACCTCAGAGACGAGAGGCTTGTATCGGCTGCCGCTGACAGCACCCTTCGTATCTGGGATCCCGAGAACGGCAAGTGCAAGAGCATCCTCACAGCCCACACTGCGGCTATTACTTGCTTCCAGCATGACAGCCGCAAAGTCATCAGTGGTAGTGAAAAGACGGTGAAAATGTGGGATATCGCCACCGGCGAGTGCATCGAGGATCTCTTGACGGATCTCAGTGGAGTCTGGCAAGTCAAGTTTGACGGGAGGAGATGTGTCGCAGCGGTCCAGAGAGACGGCCTCACATATATCGAGGTAAGTTACAATATGCGGATATCCAGTGATGGGTATGAGAAAGGTTACTGACAAAGGGCGTTTCAACACAGATTCTCGATTTTGGCGCTGTTCGTGACGGGAAGCCCCGCGAAGAGCTCGGGAAAAGGATAGTACTTAACTCTTCGGAAGTTCAACGTCTTCTTGAAGAGGTTGAAGCTTGAGAAAGATTAATGCTTTATGGGTGCAACCGCCCAAGGCATGCAAATATCAGAAAAAGCGCTCGGTCTTCTAGCTCATACTTATTCTGGGAGAAACAGCACCTAGCTTGTCAGCCTGGGACTCAAATCTTCCTAACGCCTCAAACACTGGCCAGTTTTTGTGTCATCACGGGCAAGATTGAACATATTAGGCATTCAAGCGGGATATAGACCAGAGAGAAAGTAGTTGCGGATATGGATGGCGTTTGGAGTGCTACTCATGGTTTCACTGTTTATTATTATTTTTCTTTGTCTAGGGAGGGTTTGGCATTGCAGCGCTGCGCGTTTGTCTGGTACAAGCTGGAGGTTATGGGCAAAGGAGTGTGCGGTTCTCTTTTTCACGATTTGAACAAAAGTGCTAGCTGGTCGTATACATGTCCCGACGCATGGCTTTTGCCCTTTTTCTTTCCTGATTGTCTAGGCTTTAGGGAGTCAAGTATTAGCGTAGTGTTTTTTTGGCGGAACAATAATCACTTTTCACAAAATAACATGGAGCCAGTGCAGTGCCTGAACCTAGCGTAACTTATTATGGGTAAGCATCCCAGTTGGTCTCCAGACTATTGCCGAAGAAATAGTGCGGAGCCGAGCAAGGATTGTAGCTCTTGGATCTGGAACGGGCTTTTTTTGGGTTGGTGATTGGCAAGCCATTCTGTAACATTTGTTTGCATGCACCCTCGACAGCGACGTGTCCCTTCTTAATCATGACGATACTAATTACCTATTAGATTGAATTTCTTCGCAAAACCTCATTGCGTCGCGATAAACCTACTTTACTTATATATACACTTGTATTTTGTACTCTCTTGCTTCTCTTTCCCCGACGACCTGACGAATCCCCAATGCTCTGGGCCCTCGTGAAAGCAATACGCGGACGGTGACTAGAAACTATGGCCCCGTCGAACGACAGGAGGGGAGGGAACCGCGGCGATGGGGTTCTGGACTCCGCGGCGCGGTTCTGGCGACGCTCGTACGCTCCCGATTATGTCGGATTCGGAGCACTGGTAGCCGGCTACATGGTGGTATGTTTTCGTCTCCATCCTCTCTCCGAGACCGAAAGACCGGCGTGAGACACAAGACCCGTATCTAACTCTCAGCAACACCACACCTCCCCGAAAACAGCTCGTCTTCTTCGTAGAGCCCTTCCATCGCATGTTCTCCATCAGCGACCTGGCCATCTCCTTCCCGCACGCCGAGCACGAGCGTGTACCCGTGTTCATGAACATCGTCTACGCGGCCGCGGTGCCGCTGGCCGTCGTGGTGGCCACCAACCTCGCCACGCGCGCCTCGGCCCAC
The DNA here is from genome assembly GCF_000002495.2 of Pyricularia oryzae 70-15. Lineage (NCBI taxonomy): Eukaryota > Fungi > Ascomycota > Sordariomycetes > Magnaporthales > Pyriculariaceae > Pyricularia > Pyricularia oryzae. Next base: position 7,764,324 of record NC_017850.1, read on the forward strand.
AAGCACCACGTCGCCATCCTCGGCCTGGCCGTCGGCCTGGTGCTGACGTCGTTCCTCACCGACGTGGTCAAGAACGCCGTCGGCCGGCCGCGGCCAGACCTGCTCGCCCGCTGCAAGCCCAGGCCCGGGACCGCGGAGAACCGCCTCGTCGACTGGACCGTCTGCACCGAAAAGGAGCACCACCTGCTGCACGACGGGTGGAGGAGCTTTCCGAGCGGGCACTCGAGCTTTTCGTTTGCCGGGCTGGGCTACACGGCGCTGTTCCTGGCGGGGCAGCTTAGGATATTCGCCTACGATGGGGAGAGGGATGGAGAGGAGGACGGCAGCGGCGCTGGAAAGATGGAGAGGGTGGTGTCGGCGGCGCACGGGAGGGGGTTGGGCACGGCGCTGTTCTGCATGATACCCCTGCTCGGAGCGACCATGATCGCCATCAGCAGGTGCCAGGACTACAGGCATGATGTCTACGACGTTTGCACGGGTGCGCTGCTCGGATCCGTGGTCACGTACTGGAGCTACAGGCGTTACTGGCCGAGGTTTGGGAGTTACAGGTGTTCGGAGCCGTGGCCGAGCCCAGGGGCCGTGGAGGATCGGGGGAAGGGGTATGCCAGGATGCGGAGGGACGAGGAGAGTGGCGTCCGGGGAGGCGGGGGAAGTTCTGCAGGTTATAGTGGTGGGTACGAGATGAGGATCATGGAGAGATGAGGGGTGTCAAATACCGAGCACCAGTCTGCCTCCAATGTTCTTGTCGTCCATGCCTTGGTTATATTAGTACAAATGGTACAGTACAGGCCTTTTTGCGTTTACTTGCGAGACGTCTTGAAGTCCCGGGTTTCGCATTGTTTGGTTGGCCCACCCACCCCATTGGTGCTGTGCTGTGCTGTCTGTCTAAAGATTTGAAACCTCCATACTTCCATCATGTCATCATCCGCTCGACGAAACGGCTTTTCCCCGCTTATTTGTCATCAGTGCTGTCGTCCTTAGCCAAGTCATGCTCCTTCAATAACGCCGTGATCTCGTCTGCACTCCATAGCCTGTGGTAAACCTTGCCGTCTTTGGTCTGACCTACGGTGGCAAACTCGACTGAAAGTGAGGACTTATGTTAGCAGGGTGCGTTCTAGTTAAGGGGGGTGGGGTTAGACAATGGTCTAAAGACCACATGCAGACACATACTCTTCTCACTGCTCAACTTGGTGGAATCCATAGTCTTGCTAAGCACCTTGACGGCCATCCCACATGCCTCCTTCAGACTGCAGTCCTCCTTGTAGTCCTGCTTGAGCAGGCTCTGGGCACTCGCATTGTTGGCGCCGACACTGGTGGCCTTCCAACCGCCATAGTTGCCCGAGGGGTTGCTGAGGTAGAGCTGGAACTGGCGCTGGGGGTCCCAGCCGGCGTAGATGAAAGATACTCCGAAGGGCCTGAGACCTCCGTGCTGGGTGTAGCCCTGCTTGAGATCGCACAGGCGGCGGACGAGCTGCTCGCAGGGTATGTCCTCGTTGTAGGTCAGCAGGTAGCGCTGGGCGTTTTGGCGGGCGAAGTTGATGAGGATGTTGGCATCGGCCGTCATGCCGGCTACGGCGCAGATCATGTTGTCGTTGAGAATGTATAGCTTCTCCGCAGACGTGTCTTGTTCCAAGAGCTTCGAAGTCACTTTTCGCTCGGCGGCCAGCACTATGCCATCCTTGGCAAGGATGCCGATGGCGGTACCGGCGTGGGAGATGGCTTCGAGGGCATACTCGACTTGGTATAGACGGCCTTCTGGAGAGAAGATTGTTGTCTATCGTGACAAGTGGTTTGCGTTGGTAAGCTTTGGTTTCGTCACTTGGTTACGAAGCTTAGGATGCATGTGGATGCTTGTTGGTGGGTTGGCATTGTAGGTAAATACCCCGAGGTTGATATACCTTAGTGGAAGGGGAGGGGGAGGAGGTGGAGGTTGACTTACCCTGGAATCGTATCTGCGAGACATTGTGAATGGACCGAGGGTAGAAAAGAGAGAATGCCTGTTTCTTGCCTACAGTGAAGGAGTATGCGGTTCGTGGGGTAGGTAGTTTGGTGATGGTTGGATGCCGGGGATATGGAGTTGGTCCAACACACGCGAAAGGCGGCGTAGGTTTAGGCGGGCGTTTGGCGGAGAGCTCCAGGCAATCAAGCACACGCACGTACGTTTAGCATGAGCTTGTTGCTCCACCTGGACGCTCCCTCACCAAAGACCAGAGCTCTTTCTAATATGGGCCTTGCTTGTCAGGCCGCAACGAGCTGATAAAGACGATAAAGGCGGTTCCCTCGCTTATGTCAGCAAATCGGTGTGGCGTCTCGGTACTTATCCGTCGTTATCTTTCTCCGCCGCCCACTTTCTAGAGCCCTCAACTTCCTCCGTATCAACGATGATCAGTCAGTCACGTTGGACTCGACAACCAACCCCACGAATTGCACCATATCTGGGCTCTCTGACTGTCGTCAAGCTCATGAAAGCTGTCGCCGGGTGTGGGCGACTCTGAAAATACATTTTTCGAACTCACTTTCCCCCGTCGTTCCACTTAGGTCGAGCTCCATAACCTTGGGTTGCAGCTGTTGAGCTAGCTACATCAGTCACCACGCGCCAGCCGTTCGGCGTTACCCACCACCTCAAATTTCCTCAACGCGTCGGCTCTTAACGGTTCACGCACACTCAACCCCACAACAACACCCCAGGATTGGAGGGATTTGGACTTGATTTTATACTTTCAAAAGTCGATTGGGTTCTGATAGCTTTTCGGCGCTCAATTTGGCCTTGGGCAGGTGTTTCGTTTGAATTTGGCAGCACGGTTGGTTTGCGCGAATTGGCTGTGGAGGAGCTTTCCCTTCTGTCGTCTTCCCCGCTCCGGTCGTGTCTTTGGTGCGACTACCATTCATCATCGCCAGGTTGAGCTGCTTGGACCGTGACCAATTTCTATCTTCTATGCCCTCTTTGCGTTCGTGAATTGAGCCTCCCTCAGTAGTCAATCAGTCGATCAGAAAAGCATTTTATGGACTATCTCCGCCTTTCGAGGACCCAGACGTCATCTGCTTAGGAGGTAGCTCAACTACCATGTCTGGTAAGCTTCCCGACACACATCGGCCTAGCGTTGCGCTCCCCCAACGGTCATGAAAGACATGGTGCGGGTCTGGAGTCTAGAAACCCAATTCGGCCTCATTTTCGGCAAGAGGCAATGTACTGACACCGTCCTTATCAAGCAGAAGCCGAACCCCGCCGATCGGTGCGCAGCACCAAGGGCCAACACAAAGCCCTCGACCAGCTCGACCAACCACCAGAACAGCCCAAAAAGCGTGGGCGCAAGAAGAAGGAAGAGAAGCAGGAGGAGCCCGAGGAGATCATCCGCTGCGTGTGCGGTGCCACAGACCAGGACAACGCTGACCCCAACGAGCCGTGGATTGCTTGCGAGACGTGCGATGCGTGGCAGCACAACGTGTGTATGGGCCTAAGCATTTTCGAGGAAGATCTAGCTAGTAAATACTTCTGCGAACAATGTCGCCCGGCCGACCACAAAGAGCTGCTCGACGGCATCGCCCGTGGTGAGGAGCCGTGGGTTGATCGCCGCCGCGTGTACGAGGAGGAGAAGGCCAGGGAGGCCGAGGAGGCGAGCAAGAAGCCCAAGAAGGGTAAGAAGGCTAAAGCCGCGGCGGCAGCTGCAGCTGCAGCGGCTAGGCGCGCGAGTGAGGCCCCGAAGGAGCCGGCTGCCAAAGAGGAACGAGCCGCGACTCCTGCTAGTGTCAAGGGCAAGCCATCTCCTGCTCCTGCGGCGGTTCCGACCCCGACTCCCGCTCCTGCTCCTACGCCTGCACCTGCGCCCGCAGCGGATGCAAAGAAAGAGGTGACCTCTAAGGTTGCCGCGCCCGCGGCCGGCAATAAGCGTAAAGCGCGCGATCCGCCAGAAGATCAAGCACCAAAGGTTTGTGTCTTCTATTCTAGAAGTACCAACATGGATAGGTGTTGATCTTGCTAACATTTTCTTTTTACAACTCAGGGGTCTGCCTCGAAAATAAGAAAGATTTCGGATACCCAGAGTGTGCCTGTACCAGCCGAGGAACCTAAGGCCAGTGCTGAGCCAGCAGCTGTCAAGCCAGCCGCTGAACCCTCTCCTGCTTCAGTACCGGCCCCAGCGGCCGTTCCCGCTCCAGCTCCGCCTCCGCCTCCACCTCCGTCTCCTCCTCGCCGAAAGGTCAAGTACGACCCTCCTGCGGATTTGCCGGCTGCCATTAGTGATCTGCCACCTGCCCAGCAATCTACGGCCAAGGCTCTCAGGAAAAGTATATCTACCGCACTGTCAGCCCTGGAGAAGAAGAAGATTTTCTCTCCCGCCGAGGGATCCACGGTAGCACAGGTTGCGGAGCGTCTTGCTATTCAGATTGAGCGCGCTGTGCAGGACACACATGCCAACACTAGCAAATATGGTGGTCAGATCAAGACTCTGGCCTTCAACCTCAAGTCTAACACAGACCTTGTCAAGGGGTTACTTGAAAGCACTATGTCACCCCCAATTTTGGCAACTATGACGACGGATCAGATGGCTTCGAAGGAGCTGCAGCGAGAGACGGCCGAGATGCTCAAACGTGCAGAGAAGCAAAGCATATTGATCAGTGATAATGGGCCCCGCATAAAGAAGACTCACAAGGGTGACGAAATAGTCGAGGATGAGCCTTCCTCGGCAGCTGATGACGCGCCTAACGCCCCAATAAGGATCCGCGAGTCCGTTTCTGGTCCGGCCGGTCCCCTGGACCATGATGAACCTCCTGCTGACCAACCTGGTGGTGATGCCATGGAGGTGGAGCTGCCAGCGGATTTGGACATTCGCCGCCCTTCACAGAGTGCCAGAGAAAAGATCAAGATAGATACTCAATCGAGTGCCCGATCACCAAGCTTTGATATAAACAAGGTGTTTTCCCAGGTCAAGTCTCCATCACAGCCGGGACGCCGACTATCGCAGGCGGTCGCTCCAGCCAAGGGTTCCGTGCACGACCCTGATGTCGACAGGATGCTGATGGGAGATGATGCCACCGAATCGGATGGATACTCACCCACGGAGGAGACGGACCCAGACGTCGTCTGGAGAGGGATATTAGACATGCCCAATGTGGCAAGCGTGCCCGTCACGTCAAGATGGGCAGGTGGTGGCAATCTTTTGAACGCGTACGGCAAGCCGTGGAGTCAAGTCTTTCCATCCAAACTCCACGTTCATGGCCGCCTGGACGAGGAAACTACCTCAGCCTACCTATGCGGCATGAGGTGGAGGGCCGAGATGGACGTGATAGTTACAGGCGTATATCCTGCAAGGGATGATCGCAAAGCGGATTTTGCAAAGATCGTGTCATATTTCGTCCAAAGGAAGCGCTACGCCGCCGTCACCAATCCCCAGCCTGGCATTACAGCAACTTACCTCATTCCGGTTCTTCCGGACCAGCCTTACCCCGAGATAATGATGAACCTCGAGGACAATAAGATACCCGAGAAGCGCACAGAGCCCATGCTCCTTGCTGTGTTTGTCTATCAGAACCAGGCGGCACAGTTGCAGGAACTCCACGAGAAGCAGGCTCGGGGAGCGGCTTTTCAGACCCCACAACCCCAAGGCACACCAACGCCAAATCCAATGGGTAGTAAACCTAGGCATTCCTCTGTGTCGGTACCACCCTGGTCGCCGAGCACACCGCAGGGAGGTTTCCCGTCAACTATGGCGTCTCCTTCACCGGGGACTAACGGTCAGGGGAGGGGCCAGTTTCAGCAACAGCAGCATCCAGTCCCGGCCGGACCGGCGTTTCAGCACACAAACCAGCAGTTCTCGCACGTACCTCTTACCCCCCACGCCCTGGCTGCTCAAAAGCAGCAACAGATGCAACAACAGCAGGCTGCTCAGCAGTTGAGCGCAGCATCACCTGCAGCTGGTAATGCCACTGCGACAAACTTCCAAGCTGCTGGTCCGCAACCGCCCTCGCAAGCCGCCATTGCGCGTGCTACTAGCATACTGGGACCTGAACTTGTGCACAGCGCGACGGCGCGGATGCTGCTATGTGCTCCATCGGCCAATGAGATGCAACCCAAAGAATGGGAAGTGATCAAGAAAGTGTATACAGAGCATCCTGGTACCAGAGATGACGCACAACTTCTCAGCACGCTACTGCACGACTATAATGTCAAGGAGCAGCAACACCGAATGGCAGCTCAACAGCAGCAAGCACGACAGCCGTTACAGCAACAACCACAACAACAACAACAACAACAGCCGAAGCCAGCTCCAGCACCATCTCGTGCTGTCCAGCCACCACAAGCACGGCCAGCGCAGCAAAATTCGCAGCAGCAGCAACGAATTTCGTCCCAGAAGCAACAAGGACAGTCTGCATCTCCGACGCCGCCTACACAGCAAACGGGCGCCACTGCGACTCCAGCTGCAGGAACTCAGCCAGCGCCCCCACGTCCAGTATCGCAAACCCCTGTTCCCATTCCTCACGTGCCACATACGCCACAGAACAAGCTTCCCGGCGCTGCTGCTGCGGCCGCCACCAGGCCGGCTCAGACCCCCGTGCCTGTGCCATCATCAGCTCCCGTAGCTGCACAAGCAACAGGCGCAGCAGCCCCAGCGGCCCCTTCGACAGCTGGCGGAGCGAAGTAGGACAAGTCGACCCAGCGGCGGACGGGGCCTTTATCGACGACGCCGATTCCCATTCCGCGTGTCCCGCGTTCGTCGAGACCACGACAGTCGTAGTGTCATTCGGACAAGTCCGAGGTTCTAAAGAGGCGGGCATCATGATGAGTTTACGAGATTGCATGGCTGTCTTGTCTTGTCGATACATTTGTAGGGCGCTAATTGGATTTGACCCGTTGGCTTCGGTTTTACTTTTTTATTTTTATTTTTCATCTTTTCTTAACTCTTCACGGATTTTTGATGGACAGTTTATCCCGGTTGATGAGCGAATTTCTGTTCGGAGTCGGCACTTATTTTTTTCATTATTTTCTTTTCCAAACTCATGGTACCCTACTGTTTCTTTGCAGCGGGCATAAAAATAAACTCCTTGTGTATAAGGTTTTCTTTGCCTGGATGCTTGGCCGGACGATCATAAGTCTTAACTATTTTAAACTCGTCTTAGCTCAATTGGTAGTCCTCAGAACCGCCGTGGTTCGCCCACGTGCGGAAGGCTTTTAATTATGAAGGGCGCTTCGATTACCTTTTTGAGGGTTCGCCGTATCCTGCGAGTGGATTGGGCATGCATGACAAGTGGTTTGAGAGACAGATTGACTGAGGCATTTCGATATCAAGTCAGAAACAAAAGATAGTATGGTATGAGCAGATTGACCGTTGGTCGATAGACACCCACTCTCGAGTGTAGACACAATCAGTTTGTTGCTCGTGTGACCTCTTACCCAGAGTGGAACAAGTCAAAGATAATGCCAAGCATCAACGGGCGTAACGCCAATGCTCCGTAGCCGGACCCAAGGTGTTCGGCACTGCCGCCGAAGGGCCAATTTCAAAACTTTGACTTGGGCCCTTGCTCATGTCGTCAGCTCTCCCCACAAGGACCAAATAAGTGTTATTACCGAGGCGACGGACCCCATCCTGCGAGTCAGTTTTTCACGTTGTGCCTTGTGGAGTAGAGATACCATATCCCCAACTTCTCAAGCCGGGGGTTGGTTGTTGAGGTATTTGGCTCTCTTGTCCTTGCTAGACATGCTTTTTTTTTCTTCTCTTTTCTCAGGTTGCTCCTTTTGCTTAACATCCTACCTATGCAAAGTAGTCTCGAGACTCATCATATTGAGTCTAATAACGAAATGTCTCGGGACGACCCCAACCGCTAACAATATGGATCCAACACAGCGACACGCAATGTAAACAAAGTAAAATTTCTTGGGACAATCTTGAAATCCTCGATACCACTCAGGATAGCGTCTCCTATCTCTCAACGCTTGGTACGACTGGGCGCCCCGCATGGCGATATGAACTGACCGGGACTCGTTTGCGAAGACATGGTTCCTGCGTCTTGAACCCGGCCGGTTGGTGGGAGCAAAAGAGTCATTTAAGTAGCCCCTCGCCTCTTGCATATTGACCGTAGATCCGTTTCTTTCCTTCTTCCTCACCACCACCCTGCAATCCTTCTGGTCGCTCGCCCACACTTGATCTTGCCTTAGTCAATCCTTCTCAAGACACGCTCCTCCCATCTCCACTCCCAAAGATGAAGGTCAACTTCTCCCTCGCCCTGGCCGGCCTCGCGGCCCTCGCCAGCTCCTCCCCGTGCCAGGCCAAGCCCGTCACCACCAACAGCACGATGCTCTCCCACTGGCCTTCGGCGGCGGCGACGTCGCTCGAGGCCATGATCAAGCGCAACGCGCACACGGGAGCCTACGCGGCGTTCGACATGGACAACACGTCGTGGCGCTTCGACGTCGAGGAGTCGCTGATCCCGTACCTGGACAACAAGGGCGTGCTGAGCCGGGACAAGCTCGACCCGTCGCTCAAGATCATCCCCTTCAAGGACACGGCGACGTACAAGGAGTCGTTGTACAGCTACTACAGCCGGCTGTGCGACATCGACGCCATGGTCTGCTACCCCTGGGCGGCGCAGGTGTTCTCGGGCATGAAGCTGCGCGAGCTCAAGGGCTGGGTCGACGAGCTCATGACCTTTGAGGGCGGCATCATCAACACGACGCAGTGGGTCGGCAACGCCGTCCAGAACGTGTCGGTCAGCCGGCCCATCCCCTTCCGTGCGCAGCAGCAGCTTTACAACGCGCTTATGGACAACGGCATCTCGGTCTACGTCGTGACCGCGTCCAACGAGGAGCTGGTACGCATGGTGGCGTCGGATCCCAAGTACGGCTACAACGTGCCGCCGGCAAACGTCATTGGCGTGACGACTCTGCTGTCCAACGCCTCGGACCCGTCGAACCCAACCACGGCGCGCAAGGCGATCGAGGACGGCGTCTACGACCCCGAGGCCTTCCTCGACCTGACCATCACGCCCTACCTGTGGACGCCGGCGACGTGGATGTCGGGCAAGTACGGCGCTATCCTGACCTACATCAGCCAGTGGCGCAAGGCGGTGCTGGTGGCGGGCGACACGCCCGACAGCGACGGTTACATGCTGTTCCACGACGTTGACGTGGCAAAGGGCGGCGTCAGGCTGTGGATCAACAAGAAGCAGAGCAACATGGATCAGCTGCAGGGCATGATTGCCAACAACACCATGGAGCAGGCCAGCCTGGGACAGGAGGTCACCGCCGACAAGAACTGGGTTATCGTGAAGCCCGAAGAGATTCTGTAGAGGATCTAGACTCGCTGGATTTAATGTTTGTCATGGCTTTTGTGTGTTTGGATATAATAAAATATGCAATGGGGTCTGATGGACGCCACAGGCATGGAAATTTATGATAGATGATAGACAAATACCCTCTAAATAGTAAAATAATCGACTTTCAAAAGTTGTGGTCTGTGATTGAAGCTTCCAAGAACCGTTTATCTGTGTGTAATGTGAATGAGTACTGTTGGTCCTCTTGCTTTTTATTATATTATGGGGCACCCTATCTGCAAGACCTATGCAGCGGGAACCAAATTCTAGGTCAGGTTGACAGCGATCTGGGTCCCAGGGGCTACCATGTGAGTTTTACACTCCAAGTCCTCCATTGCTCAGGCGGATAGCCATATGTCTCCATAGCTTCGTGTCCAGGGCAAATCTTGCGGAAGTTCTTCTCAATTCCCATCCTGGGGTTGACAGGCAGTACCCCTATGAGGTCAGAACACCATAGGCGCTTCATCTGTCACCGCTCCTTGAGACCATATCGCGAGCCGGTTAGTTGACTCGCCGCCCCATGAGCCTCTCGTGGCCGTTCTGCGTGCTCGGCTTGCTTGGATCGCTCGCTTGTCAAGCATGGCTCATCTCACTGCGCCGCACCCACCTACGCAAATGCAGCATCCATAGCCTCCCACCTGTCCGCCTGCCTCTTCCTCCTCCGCGCCTCCTCCTCCCTGGCTAAATCCTCGCTCGTGACGGCCCAGTCGCCCAGCAGCTCCTCCCTGGTGGGGACCTTTATGCTTCCCAGCCCCTCGAGGACGCGCCTGGCCTTGTCGGCGGCGGCGCGGAGGGCGGCCGTCTCGGCGCGGGTGCGGTCGAGGCGCTCCTGCATGGTCTGGATGAGCTGCTCGCGCGTCTGGTGCGGGCGGTACTCGTTGATGGCGTGCTCCATGTTCATGAGCAGCGCCGATATGTCGGCTACCTTGTCCTCGCCGTGCGCCGGCTGCACCGCCATGGCGCCCACCAGCTCCAAGAAGTTGAGCAGGATCGACTTGGCCAGCCGCTTCATGACCAGGGCGCGGTCGGCGTGCGCGGGCACGGCGGAGTCGGGTGGTGGTGGGGTCGGGATTACTCGTTGAATGTTTTGGTCCTCGAGCGTGGGGAGTTCGTCTTTAAGCTGTGGCAGGAGGCCGAGGAGAGGCGGTTAGTTGTATGTTTTGTGTTGTGTTTTGTTGAATGGGAGAGGCGTAACGTACAGTATATGTATCTCCAAACACTTTCCATTTTCCATCTGCTGGTTCTGCTGGCGGTTGGAGGTGCCATAGTTCCTCCGGCAGTGAAGGTAATCGAGGTGGGGGGTCAATGCCGGTGGCGTCCTTGTATTCATTGCGCAGCTGTTGGATGCGTTCGATATTTTGGGGTGTAAAGTCCTTCCAGAAGTAGTCTGGAGGCATGGGAAAGGACCTGTTCTGTGCTGGTTCCTCCTCCGCCATTGTGGCGTGATTAAAGAAAGAGCTGATGTTCCGGGTGTGCTATGCAGTGTGTGAGCGAAAAGTGAGGAAGGGGGGTCATTCAATTGACCGCGAGACTTGAGAACGATAATGGTAGAGTGCTCTGACGCGAATCAACAAGATCCACATTGTGAACAAACTGACAAGGATATCGAAAATGATGCTTCTTTGTTTCCCCCCACGCGCGCGCCCGCCCGCCCCAGAAAGTTTCTCACGGTAGCGCTTTCTGTGGCTGAAGCTACCCCTGCCCCAAGTTTTCAAAAGAGAGACAGCTCCGCAACACAATCTGTGGCGTTTCTTTTGATTTTCTTTCTTATCCTCGTGCCCGTTTTTGGTCTCATCTTCCCGCCCGCATGTAACCTAAATTCAAATCCGAATCAGCATCAAAGGGGATCGACATTTCGTTTTCCTGGTACCACAGCAACGCTTGAAATCCCCCCCCCCCCCCATATTTGGTTCCTCCTGCAAAACATCCACAAACTCGAAACCAACAAATCAATTCCAAATGACACGACATTCTCATCGCCAACCGTAAAGAAACAACCCACATTTCCTTTTTCTCTCCCCCTTTCGAACCTCACCTGCCACACCCACGCCCGCCATGGCCGACGTCCGCTCCCTCCTCCGTCAGCAGCGTACGGCCCGCCGCATCGACCACCCCCACGCCGCATACTCGGACGCCGGCAAGCTGCTGTGCCTGGCATGCCACGAGCCCGTCCGGTCCGAGTCGCTGTGGGACTCGCACGTCCGCAGCGCCGCCCACAAGGCCAAGGCGGCCTCCAAGTCCATCACGGGAGGAGCAGCACCGGCTACAGTCGACAGCCAGACGGGCGCCACCTCGCAAAAGCGGAAGCAGCAGGAGTACCACGACGTCGACGACCGGGAGGCGGAGATGCTCGACGCCGCCGACACCGAGGAAGCGACGAGGAGGAAGCGCAGCAGGATAGACGCCGCAACGGCGGAACAAGACTACCCCACCACCACCACCACGAGCAACAAAACAGCCGCGGCGGCCATGCCGTCCCCCGCCGGGAGCAGCACGCCCAATACCAACAGCGGCAGCCAGAACAGCAGTAGCAGAAACGGCGGAGGGAGGACGCCGCAGAGCCAGACGCACACCCCGCCCCTGACGCGCCGGCAGTCCGGCACACCTGTTCTGGGCGTCGAGATGCAGATGCCATCGCGCCCGGCCACACCCAATGCGCCGCGGGACGGGAGCAACGCCGGGGGTGCAGGAGCAGGAGCAGGCGGAGCGGCGGTGGGACTTGGCGTCAGGCAGTCGGCAACAACACCAGCTGCTGCTGCCCCGGCTACAACAGCCGCTCCCGTGGCTGCGTCAGGAGAGCCGGCGCCGATCGACGAGGACGAGTGGGCGGCGTTTGAGCGGGAGGTGGTCAACGCGGTCCCGGCAACAGCAGCCGCCGAAGACGGCGCGGTCATCAGCGCGGCGCCCATGACGGCAGAGGAGGTTGCAGCAGCGGCGAGTGAAGAGGATGGACGGGCGAAGCGCCGAGCTGCGGCGGACATCGAGCTGGAAGACGAAAAGGAGGAGGCCAAGCGGGCGCTGGAGGAAGAGTTTGAGGAGATGGAGGAGCTGGAGGCTCGGGTGCGGCGGTTAAAGGAGAGGAGGGAGGCGTTGAGGAGTCGCAGCGTCCGCGGTCTCAATGCTGCCTCTGCTGCTGCTGTTCCGCCGTCAACAAAGTTACACAAAGAAGGCATTAGTGAGGAGCCTGTGGGTGGGGAACGTGAGGAGCCGTCCAAAGCCTCCAAGGAAGGAGGTCAGGATGAGAACGAGGATGACGAAGATGACGACGACGATGATGATTTCGAAAACTTCCGGTTGAGGAGGTAGCACTTGTTTCTCGGATCTAACCCGAGTTCTGTACTATATCTGTATTAATGATCCCTACGCGTAGGATAAAGGCGAAAACACAGTACAATAATTCTACAAGCAGTCATCTACCTTGTCTGGACCTGCCGAAAAAAAAGGTCGACTGGGCTTTCACATCGTCATTCAACACGCAACACACAAGTACAGCTAGCGACCAGCACTCCGAAAAGAAATACAGCACAACGACTCAGACACAAAAGACCTTCGCGGCCCGCTGCCGGATGACATCCAGCTTGGCCTCATCAGCCTAGCGTTCCCTCAAGCCAACCCGTCACCCCTCGCGACCCTCTCCCAGAATCGCTTGAGTCTCCAGACCCTGCCAACCCCGCGGCTCTCCTCCCACCTCCTGACGCCCTCGCCCCTCTGCTTCGCCTCCCCCGTCCAACGCTCAACGAAGCCTCTGAGGCCGTCTTTGACCCTTTCCTTCTCGACGGCGCGCTTCTTGGCCACGAGCGCGGGCGCAACGCCACCCCACTCGGGCGGCAGCACGCCGCGGGCCACGAGGGCCTCGGGCGACGGTCGCGCGGCCAGCCGGCGAGAGAGCCGGATCGATATGAGCGATCGGGAGAGCTTCCGCGACACAACCGTCGTCTGCGTCAGGAAGATGCGGCGTCCGATCAGGTCAGGAAGCGTCGGGCGGGATGGCGACAGGAGTAGTGGTGGGAGGATCGTGCGGATCCGACGGAGACGCATCGAGTGCAATATCGGCGACAGGGACAGGTCTCGGAGGTGGTGGTTAGTCTGTTTGGGTTGCGTTGTGGCATTGTTAGTCAAGCTTTTGGCAACACCAATGGGAACTATGGGCATCTGGGACTGAATTTTGTGTGCGTTGATCAAAGTCACCAAGCCGCAGGCATTCTAGTGTGGCCAAGTTTGTGCCGAGTCAAGGGTAGATACGGGTGCAAGTCATTGGTATTGCGGCACAATTGCATGGCTTGCCACAGCGTTCCAGACACAGCAACCTGGCTTTTGTGTCTCAAATCCACAGGCTTAGGAACGTGGGTATGTCCGGGCGGTTATGAACTTGGTTGTAAAGGGCAGCAATATGGAGTCAAATGCAAGTGTATACGGCAGCACAAACTGGGTGAAGGGAAATGAATCCCTTGCGAAAAAGACAGCTTCTTGAACGTGGGCGCGTGGGAATCGCTTACCCTCGAAGTTGCGAGCAAGTCGCAAACCTCCAAGTAACTCATGATATGTAGCAAAACCTCGTTTGGAAGGTCGTCCAAGCAGTCGTTCCATGGATGATCCTCTTGCTGTGCTGAAGCCGACTGGTCGAGACAACAGCACGTAGCAATTTGACATTTATCGACGTTGTGGCAGTGGCTACCGCCACGAACTCGTCCTGGGATTGGTGATGCGGGGGCTGTTCCTGGGCCTCCAGGGGTAAAATAGCCCCTGGCTTCGTGGCATTCTCCTATTTGCGGGCAAGAACCGGAACGAGGGCGAGGCAGCCCACTGTTGCTAGAGCCTTTCCCGCTGCACCGGCTGGTGCGACCTATACATGGGGGTTTTCCGGGAGTCGAAGGGCCGGACAAAAGCCGACGGGTAGATGTGGAACCCAATGCGTTGGCTTCAGGGTCTGGGTTGTTGGAATTGTCATGTGGAAGATCAGGTCTTTCGAGACGTGCCTCTCGACTCCCAGTGGCGCATTCCGAGCATGTTTTACCCGTCACGCCACGAGCCTGCAGTGATCCGGAGCAGGTGCCTATGGATCCGCTATCCCTTAGAACAGCATTTGCAAGTCTGTTGAAGTCCTTCGCGTGGCCCAAGCTCCGGGAAGCATCTGATTCACGACTCATGTTTGTGGTTCTCCAAAGTCCGTGTCAACTAGCAAGCGAGGTGAACACGTAGATACCGGATGGTTCCGGATATTTGCGCTCCAAATGGGCCAACAGGGATCCTTGTCTTGAAAGAGATGAGCGCGGCAGCAAACGTCCGTCTCGACGTGTTGATGCCCAATCGTACGGTAAAACCAGACCTTTGACAAAGTGACAATGAAGCCTGTGAATGCAGGTCCAGGCGGCACAGATCCGCCAGCCTCTTTGGAGGGTCGGCAAGTGGTGGGTTGCACGAGTTGGCAAACCAGACAACGGGTGGCCTGTCAGGCAGTTCGAACCAGACAGCTGTGTGGAGATGGTGATTCAGGCGACCATCTATGATGCTGGCCAAGCCTCGACACGGTTAGTGAGGCTGCAGAAATGGTCTTCGGGCCGGCTGGGAAAGACAAGCAGTTGGCTTAATCAGGGGCCGGCGCGACGGAGTTGCCCAAAGCAGAAGCAGCTGAGTCCTGTTCATGGGACAATTCAGGTAGAGCAGGTAGATAACGTGCTTGACACGTCAGTGATAGAGACAACAGAGCATTGAACCTTGCCTGGTATGCTAGAAGATCATCAGATATTAGCAAGGTTTGAGCGCTGAGGGTGTTCGGTTTGTACCGGTACGTCAGTATTGTGTGGAGCTGCATGCATTTGGGGGCCATCACATTACCTGAGTGGAAGTGGGCTTTGGGGAGGAGGTTGTAGTAGCGATATCTATCAAATAAAAAAGGGCCAGATCGGGCTTAGATTTGCGAAAAGGATGCCTGACAGGCGCGGTCGTGATGATGAGAAGCATCCGATGGTGTGAAGAACAAACACAAAGACGAACGAAGCCGACAGGCAGGCACTTGGAAAGTTGGCAGGTTTGAGGACCAAAGGCCAGAATCAGATGACAGGCATAGGTGGCGCAAGTTGATGCGTCGTCAATGGGGGCTCGGGCCACCCAAAACCTGCTGAGCCCAGATACCAAAACGAAAGCGTCAGGTTGTGACAAGGGAGATGCCTGTCACCACTTCATGAGACAGACCAGAAAAGGTGGGTGGATTCAGTCATTTGCCGCGCGCTTCGGTGAAGAAGTTCGATAAACTCAAAACAAAGTAGGTTTTGAGTCCACTCCTATGTTAGGAAACCCCCCACACAAACCTGTCGAACGAGGCGACAAGAATAGAAGCGATGGCGTAGGCCGATAGACTCCTCGAAGACTTGTCGCAATGCCTTCGAGGTCAAGAGCTGAAAAGTCGCGCTTCAAGAAGAAAATGGTCATCTGGACGCGTCACGGTCACACGTGAGTTTGATCGAAAGGTGGGTCGGGTCCATCACGCAGATGCGGGGCATATTCTCCGCGCTCGTCAGGTCTCCAACGGCTTACTTCTTTCAGATCGGCCATGGCAAGACATGACCAGACGACAGCGCGGCTCAGCACGTGAGCTTACCATCGTAGCGCAAAGCAAACCTTTAATTAGCTCAGTCGACTTTAAATGTTAGTGCCAAGCAGAGACCCGAATTGATATGCTAGTTTTTTTTTCTTTCTCAATTAGATGTTTAGTCTTTAGTGGAAGTTATTAGAACATTTTAATTGAAGTAGTGTTCCTACTATACGTCGTCATTTGGAACCAGGTTTTCAAACATTCAATTTTCCCGCTGAGCCATATAATTCCCCCATTACCCGTGGAGCCCGCGTCGCTAAAGATGAACTAAACATGCAAAACACCTAGTTAGATAGATACACCCAGATTACAAATGTACAGTGTGAAAATATATGCATGATCGCTTGGAGAACCCCAGAAAGGCCTGCAGACGATTGTTTTGTGCTCGCTAATTGTGCCAGTGACGGGCCTTCAAAAGCGGCCATACAATGCAGCGTCAACTCGCTTATGGCCTTAGTGCTGCTCCCTTTTCACTCACTCCCTGGGAGGGTTGTAATTGTCACCTGCGTGCGTTGTCTCCCCGCGTCCTTTATCATTGAGAAGAAAAAAGTTCAAAAAAGTCCCCATGTTACGCTTTCCAAGAAGGGCATGTTTAACATTGGCGCTTTGTCGCTGCGAGAAAGCTGATTCTGTATCTGGGCTGCTGTCTGACACGAGATTCTACAAGGGCGCATTGCGCGTAGCATTACAGGGGCAGCCCAAAATCATTGGCGGCCCCAATATCAAACTTCTTCATCCCTCGTAGGCACCCAGCCAACCGCCCCCTGGTGGCTAGCCAACAGCAAAAATGCCCCTTTCCCAGGTGCAAGGCACCCTGTTCTACAGAAACCGGCATGCCAGTAACTTTTTTCTGAGCCCTGTATTTTGCTGCCACCCAGGGAATGTTCGGCGCCTTTTTTTGGGGTGGGAACCAAGATCGGATCCTGCACGATTATCCTTGCTCACCAAAGTTAGCAGGCTTGCAAGGTCCTTTTTTCTTACCCTTTTCTCGCAAAAAACGGCCACGCATGGATCCACTCTGCTGCAGCTTTAGCGCCATTGAGACCGGTGAAGCTTTTTTTTGGCTTAGAGTCAGGCAGGTGTGTTTTATACCTTGGTTTACACTGTAGAAATTAAGTTCAAGCAAACAATGGATAGCTGCAGAGAAAACAGTGCTACGCTTCCACAAAGCGTGGCCCTCAGCGTGCTGTTCAACAGTGGCACCGTGTAGCCAGTTCATGCCGCTTGCGTGCACCGTTCGTCAAAGACCTGTCGCTATCCGCCAGCTTGACGCCCAACGTTTCCGGATACAACCGTATGCACCAGGCTCTGAGGGCTTTTTAGTGACTTGATCAACGCGAAATGGATAAGTAAGAATCCATAAAAAGGTACTGTGTTCGAGCATGTGCTTCAGACCAAATCCATATCGTCGTCAAAATCAAACATTCCTGCCTAGGGTGTGTGGGCGCTAGGCTCGGCCCTTGTACGCGATGCCCATGTTTTGGTTTGGCCAATGATACGGTGAATCACGTCGCGCTGAGGCTGTTGTTCTGACAAGTATCTAGCTAGGGGCCCCCTGTCTAGATCAATTTTATGAACTGCGTGCGGGCGGATCTCCATGCCTCCAGAAATCGATCGATTTGCTGATGGGGATAACTTGAAAACAGGAGCATTTTGTTCATAATTATGGGGTATAAGTTCATGGCCTGCTGCCCTGGAATTATGAAAGATCCCAGCCTCAAAGGAGGGCCCGTGGTAAACTGTACAAGGTTCATCTTTTCTGTATCTCTTTGTTGATTTGTTTGTTTGTTTGTTTTCCCGTTCCGTTGGGGTCGCTGGCGGCCTCCGGCCCGCGGCCGCAGACATCGTGATTCGTGGCCGTCATGCCGTCGACCGATCAAACTATGGTCCTGTCCTTTCAATCAAGGAAACACAAGAAGGGCCGCGGAATGTTTTTTCAATGCCTTTCTTTCCTCTTCGTGTTGGGAAATATGCCACCGCCTGCAGGGCGGCTATTGTAGTCCGGAGCAAAATGCACTTGGCAAGATTGGGTAAGGTGACATTTCTCTTACGTCTATGACTATGCATGCATGTGGCATCTCAACAACAGCATCGAGAAGCAAAAGACACGTCTAGATCTGCAGAACTTACCCCCATCAAAGTCGATTCGATGATGCCGTGAATAACCAAGGCGGTGGGTGCCTCGGTACAGAATGTTGGCCAGATTCATCGACAAGGAATAAGCAATTCACAATGTGAATATTCCAGGTACGCAAGTATTTGTTGTGAAAAGCAAAACTTCAAAATGTTCTTCTTACCTTCTTCACACTTGACTAGATATCGTCGTCCGGTATTTTGCAGTTCGTACTCCCACCGCCTGCCACTGACACAGCAGGGTGCAGAACGGATTACGGCATACAGCTCAACTGCCGCTTTCTCGGTTGATTATGTACGGCTTGCACCAACTGCTTTCAAGTCTTTTCAAAGAAAAGAAAAAAACAAAGCACCGCTGTCTCAATGTTGGGTTTCGACAGCCTCACTGCAAAATAATCCCGGTAAGCTCCCGTATTGGTGTGCAGCACAAGAGGCTCGTGTCACACGAGAGCCGTGAATCCCTAGTCTCAACTGTTAACCAGATGGCTGGAGACGACGGTCAAAAGTTCTTGGGAAAAAATACCTTTTTGTGCCTTTTTCCGAGGAGGCTTTTGCTATCAGACGTAGCATTACGTAACCACCGGCACAAGATTCAAAAGAGACAAGAGTTGATTCATGACAAGCCTAGTCATACGAGCAGACGAAATATGCAATGACTCAAACCCGGACAGGCCAGAGGACCTCAAGCGAGGCAGCAAGACCAGGCTCACCATCGTGGACGGTCCAGAATTCTAGCTCCTCAAAAGTCGGCATGAAAAAAAACCAAGTGATGGCCGCAAACCTGCGGGCTAAAAGACCCAAACTATCGACGTGCAGCCGCTGAAGGATGCAGGCTCTTTAATTCATATTGACCGGTGTGGACGGGTGTAAGTTGTTGGGGGTGGGTACAAGCGCGTGTGGCGTGCGCTTGTGTGAGTGAGAAGTCTGTGTGTGCGTGTTTGTGTCGTCTAGGTATGTGTGCATCCCCAAAGGTTCCCAAAACTGCAGCAAGCCCTCAGGCTAACTAATTTTGTCAGACGAGCCATTTTTGTACATCATGTTCACCTTCTTCTCGTACACGGAGCAGTACAGAGAAACAAAAAACAAAATGAGAAAAGGTACGGGATTGCCCCTGTTGTGATCTGCAAACCGTGTTCGTCTTGTACCACACGGTCCACGTTCCCGTGTGTTCCGGAAGGGCGAGCTGCACACTATCCAACCGGGCTCTGGTCAAGAAAGAAAAGGCCTTACCGTCGTTGACTGAGCACTTTGCCGTGTGTGGACCGGGGATGAATCCGGAAGGAGACCAAGAGCTACTGGGACGACGCCACGTTGCTAGCCCACCCTGTCATTGCATGCAGGCTTTCGCTCACTGGTCGACGGGCAAGCATTGTCGCCTCACTTGGAGGGGAGGTGATGGACAAAAGGAAGAATAAGTGAAGCAGCTAAGAGGTTTTTTGCACTTGCTGAGGTCTTTAATTCATTTCAGCATGGCAGCGAGTCATGAAACTGCTCCTGTCGCCCCTTTGAGATATAATATTCGTCTGTCACCTTTCTTGAAACAAGTGACGGCTGGGAAGGTGACATACATCATCAGTCATGTATGTAAGAATGCGGAAGAGATGGAACGGAAAACGGGGATCCACTGCACCTGGAAAATCATCCATTGCCGCGTAGTTCTCCATTATTATTGTTATTATTATTTTCGCCTTTGGCTAACCGATAGAAGGAAAAGAAAAGCCTGAAATAGGAAGAAATCATCCACACACCTTTCGGCTGCAGGGCCACCGTTGAGATGGCCTTTGTGGTCTCAGAAACAGGCCGGACGCGGGAGCTACCAGCCCGGCATCCTGCTTCAGGATCATTGGGCCGAAAATTCAGGCTCCTTTCTTTGTCGTGTCACGGCCGACTTTTGAGGCCATCCCGCCACGAAAGTGAGGGGTATCTCAAGAGAAATTCGGGGGGAGAGGCAGGAAATCAGAAAGCAGAGATGAACAGATAACGGCGAGAAAGAAATCAAAAAAAAAGTCATTGAGGGGTTGAAATCGAAGGGGGGGAAGCACAAAGCAGCGTATTCTTTGTTTAAAGTGATGACAGCCAAGAGCAGTGTTGACCACTCCCTGAGCCTGTTTGTTGAGACCTGAGTAAATCAGAATCATCCCGCGTCCAGATGCATACCGCTGCCTGCCAGGCGCCTCGAACGCGCGCATTATGCGGGGGGAGACAAAAAGGGATGGTTCGGAGCCCGAGTATCTGATAGCAGCACCCTCCTGGTGCACACCACACTTGCTGGTTGGCCCAGGCGTAACAGGCAGGAGCACCAAAGAAACAAGAAATGGGTGTGCGTACCTGAATAGTAGATCCCTCCGCCGGCGCCCAGCATGCAAAAAGCCAGCCCACTTCTGCTTTTACCTCCCCAACCTGCAGCTTCCCCCATGCTTTCTGATAGGAACCGAAAATCTCCTACTATTTTGCTTTTGCCGAGTTGAGCTATAGCCAGTCTGGCATGCATGGTGAAGTGGCCTTTGCCTCCCTTTACTTCACTGTCCCTTTCTTGTTCCTCGCTTCTTTCCCATTTGAGCCGTGGGCTTCTCGGCTCGTCATCTCTGCCAGCTTATATTCCCTTGTTGATCGCAAGTGCGTCAATGTAACCGTATATCATGCCATTTGGGGAGTTTGCGGAGGATTTCCCGGCTATTGTCGAGCTGTATTCCCTCTTTTTTTCATATTCACACCCCGATTGGGGTTTACCCCTTGAAAGGTGTGGGCCTAGCCGATGGTGGGAGATGGAGGTTACTATGACGGTTTGATAGCAGGGGATGGTGATGGCCAGGTAAGTACTAGGTAGGTACGTAGGTAGCAGCCAGATGCAGGGCGATTGTCATTGCCTGATAGAGACATGCCAGCCAGCCCAAACCGCTTCTTGTACGTCCAACGGCAGCTGAGATTGCGGCTCTTGCCCTGTCTCACCTTGGTCGCCAAGGCGGCTGAAACAAGAATCAGAGAGCTGTGTCTACAAAGTTTGGTGGCCGATGTGCAAAGCAGCTTATTCTGCTCCGTACCCAATTCCTCGTCTTGAGGGGTGTATAAGCGCGGGAAAGATATGAAAAAGATAGTAGAGTTCGTAGTCAGAACGTAAAACGACGTTATGCACATCAACCAAAATAGGGTTGATGCATCCTCTATTGAGCTAGGGAGAATGGCTACAGGCAGCCCTCGACCTGTGGTGTAACAGACAGGACTAGCCATGGGCTCCGCGATAGAGAGCCGTGCATTGCATTTCGACTTTCCCGACCTTCATGCTGTCCTATCTCCATTTTGGACGTGCTGCAGCAAGATGAAGAGTAAAGTGTGCAGTTACTCTTCATCTCTTGTCTTCCACTCACTCGTGTGATGAACTTTTATGCACAAATACCACCGCCATCACTGACAAACGAGGCTGATGAAGAGAATGAGCTCAAGATAAAGGGTTGAATGGAGAAGACCCCCGTTTCCAGTGAAAAAGCAAGTTGGGAGCACTAGCCAGGGCAAGGATATGGTCGCTTCAAGGATAGCAGAGATCACCATCTGCTGTGCAGTGGAGTATTGCGTACCAAGGAAAACGGGGCGAGAAGGGGCGATGGCAGATCGACTGCGGCCGATTGGACAATATGAATGGCACTTGCACGTCCCTTCGGCAGGCCTGGTCTGGAAGAGACCTAGGGCAGGGGGAGGGGGTAAGGTATGTTGGGAGTGCTAAGGAGTGCTTATATGCGTATATTTCGAAGAAGAGGGTGGGAAAGGTAGGGGATGGGTCTGCCACTGGGTCTTTTCGAGAGAATATCCACCCACACCCGCCCACTTGGAGCTTCTTGGCCGTGAGGGAGGCCTGCCCCTCATTTTGGATGAGTACCTCCCTACCCAGAATCGGAGAAATCAAATATCCGCTGTCTGAGAGAAGTCCGACACGGGAAGATTCTGTGTTGCGATCTATTGCTCATTCCGGTGTTCATGAATGAGCGTCATGGGGCTATCAGTATTAACCCGCTCAACCTTCAATGCCAGATGATAAGATCCGAATGGGGGCGTGAACTTGCTTCTGAAAATGATCAAGAAACGGAGAGGGGTCCCGATGAACAGCTAAACTCGACCCAGTTTGGTATATGTGCGAACCTGCGTCTTTGTGGAACCGGGGTGTGGTTCGACGTCTACGTCGTAGTCCAGGCCACGCCACGCTAGGTTTATGACAGCGGCGGCCAGGCCACCAAGACTGGTTGGGCTCTGAAACCCCTGTACCTGAAATAGGATACTGCTTGCTCGAATGTGTATCCGCTCGGCATGTGATCCGCAATGGATAAACCCGATGGATGATAGAAGCACGAAAGAAATTGAGAAGGAGAAGATACCTGTCAGTTTTGACTCTCTCGGCTGAACCTTGCAGCGTGTTGCAGAATGCAACAAATCAAAAAAATCCCAGGCCGTGTATGATTGCCCCCTCTCACTTCCTTGAGCTGTTAGGCAGGCAGGGTTCAGGCTAAGTGAATGAGGTAGAAAGGCAAGGTACCTGAATAGGTAGGCCGGGTTAGGTAACCACCCATGTCTGCAAACCCCTATGGGCGATGCAATGACGAAAGTAATAGGGCCGCACCCCCGGCTCTGACCGAGGTTGTCACTCTTGAATCCCAGCCTACGGTCAGTTGCTTGCTACCACTGCTGGCTACCACTGTTGTGTACCTGGCGAAGTCACCGTCCCGCAAGACCCTCGCAGGAATAATATAACGATGTGCCGTAAAGGAGGGTAGCAGCAGCAGCGGAATTCATACATGGCATGGGTTCTGTGGTTGTGTATGTTTTTGCTCCTCCAAGGAGGGGTGTTTGGGGTATTTGAAAAAAAAATAAAAAAATAAGTGAAAGAAAAAAGAATAAAAAATAAAATAAAAATAAAAATAAAAAGAATTAATAACGAAAAGGAAAGAAGATGAATTACAATCGAGGGGTATAAAGGAAAACAAGAAAACCTACCACGATTCTGACCTCTCGGTTTGCTTTTCCCCTTTTTTCTCGTCGTCGTCTTTTTTCGAGCCCATACTTTCCCGCATGCCGCCCTGCATCCTTCATCGACCTCCTGACCCGGAGGTGTGAAGACAAATTCAAGACTACGAACACCAGCAAAAACAACCCACCCACCTTTTGAGTTGGATGTGTGTATGTCCATCTTGTTTCATTCCAAAAATCAATATCAAAACATACCAGATCGTACACCCGGTTTTCTTCCGAGCGGGTGACCACCAACATCAATCATCCATCCATCCCATCTGGTCATCGGCGATACTCCACCACCCCTTTCCCTGATTCAGTACCGCACCGGCAACGTAACAGAACGGCTCCAATATAAACAGCAACGGACAAGCCTCTGCTGTCATTGATATTACTGGCCCTGTGGAAGACCCTGTGAGAGAAGCAAAGGGGCAGATCAAAGGTGTGTGTATGTGTATGTGTGTGTTGCGCGCGCCTGTTTGTGGGCTTGCTGTGCCACTTTGTTGCTTCGCCCTTAAATTGCCTTGGCCCCCAAAACCTATGGAGTCTGGCTGGGTGTGTGAGCCGCGTCGTGCCGTCCCGAATTATGAGAAACAATTATCAAAGGGGCAGTATTGGACAGTGTGTTTCGTCAAACAGGCCTGCACATGACACGGGCAAACAAAATCCAACGAGCAACACGCCATATCCCATCAGTATCCAGTTTCAGAGTGCTGACAGTGGAAGCTTAGCGCCCAGTCCCGCCGTGCTCCATCTGCGCAGCGGGTTACCAGCTGCCCATTCGCCCAGTTGGTCCACATACTTACAACTCTGTTTCGAGCACTCAGACGCACAACAAAACCGAAAACCACCTTTCGCCCAGGAAGAAAGGACTGACCGGACCAGGAAAACCAGGGAGGAATTCCGGTAGTTTTCTACCAACAAATACCACGAACAAAAAGAAAGGATGTGCTACTTTGACCACATTCGATGGAGCTGCGGTTACTGGAAATGGGGCAACTTCCGGCAGCAATGCACCAAGGAATACAGGACGGGGGAAACGTGCGGGCTGAAGCTCGTCTACGACACCGACTATCTGCCCAACCAGTGCCGAATCTGCGATAACGTTCATAAAAAAACGCGCCGTTACTACAAGATGGCGGCCGACGTCGAGCGCTGGCGCCACGAGGGGGGTCGAACAGCAACCATCGAGAAGACCGAGGACGATATGGATGAGCTGTCAAGACAAATCGCCAACCTCAACGCGGAACATGCTACGAGAGTGAGTAGCGTGTCGTAGAGTGGTGTGTGTGGGGATGATTGGGAAAAGGGGGAGAAGATGGAGAGCAATATGCAAGTGGGGAGCAAGAGAGGAAGAGAAGGAAAAAGCAGAAAAGAGAATGAGGGGTTACGTCAGTCTGAATCACGCATGGAGCGTGGAGGGGCTCTCCCGGAAATTGAAAAGATATTCCGTTTTTTCGTGGTCTTTTTTTGGCGAGGCGCTTACCTCGAGGATGTGGGACACAGTTGTGGAAAAGAGAACAACAGCAGGAAATCAGGCAAAGGCATAATTACTCCCAAGGACAAAGAGATCCGAAGGGATGCCGACAAAATAATGGTCTAGGTGACGGTGGAGGGATGCCAAGGGGATGATAAGGCAGAGAAATAAACAAGGGGCAAAGGGAACGGGGTTATGTTTTCATCTCACGGCGTTGGCGTGCTTTTCTCTCTCTTTTCTCTGGTCCTTTTTTGCTTTCTTTGGAGTCTTTAAGGGGCGTTACCCTGGGTAGTAACTGATCAGCTTTTTGAATGTGGTGTTTGAAGGGGCCTCTTCTCTGCGGCCTCTTGCTTGGTCGTCTTCTCCTCTTCTTTCGCATGTTTGGTAGTGTCCTCGTGGCACACTCAGAGTGATTTAGTCAATGGTCAACGAAATGAAGATAAACGAAAGCCCATGTGAGTGTGTCAATGTCCTGGAAATCGGTCCACGCACAGAGTCGCCGAGGCCCTGCTAGTGTATCCTGCTACAAGAAGGGCCGTGTACATGATTGCGAGCTGCGGTTCCTTGGGTTCGGAGTTCGGCTATCGCTTGGTTCGCTTGCTGCCCAAGATGCGCTGGCTATGCATGGCATCTACGGCATCGGATCATCGCTGCATTCATGGAGAAGCCATGTCCATATAGTCACACAGCTGATGTAAGGTAAGGGACTGCAAAGCTGAGTGCTTCCGTTTGTCTTCGTATTCCGCGTCGAGTAAGAAGGGCTGAGCATGATGGAGATGCTGCTGTCAAGAGTGGTTGTAAGTCAGATGATGACAAAGACGACAATCAAAGAAGCGAATTTTGCAGTTCGACCACTTCGAGAACTGGGAGATGAGAAGCCGGGGTGATATGTTAGCGCATGCAGGCACAGCACACGAACTGCATGCCTTATGCGCAACTCTCGGCCGAGCAATCAGACCCGCATGGCATGATGCTTGGCTGTGATCTAGGTAGATATTCTAGAAAGCGGCGGTTGGGTGCCCGCACTGCTTGGCCATTGAAAAACCTGTCGTTGAATAAGAGGTAGAGGTAGAGAGAATGCTGACGGCTTCAATACAAAGCGATGTGTGTTCTTGTGATTGGCGTGCAATGACAGGGGGAAGTAGGCAACAAGAAAGAAACCTAACCTACCTATCTAGATATCTTACCTAGATGGCCAAAACAACAGTCCCAAGATCTGCGGGGACAGACTGTGATCGACTGCCAGAAAGGACAGGGAGGCCACTCCATCCAAAGGCAAGGAGCGGGACAAGGAACAAAACAAAGACGAAAAAACAGACATTAGCGTCAAGCTTTGCGACAAGGACGAAGCTTACCGTATGGATAAAGTCCGCGACGAGGAGGTGGCAAGGCGGAAAGAAATTTCGCGATGGGAGGATGTCTGCTTCCGTCTTGCGCTTGTCGCGTGCCCCGCGAAGATGAGAATGGGTGGAAACGAGAGGGGCACCCAGAGAGACGCGTTGAACGGTTGACTCGGAGGAGACGGTTCCGGCAGGCGGGAGGCAGAACGACGTCAAAGGGGCAGGCGCGCCCGAGGTGTTCAGCTCGAAAACATGACTTTGGATATTATAGCCGAGTACCGATACGGTCCAGAAGCGCTCTAGTGCAGATCCGACGAGCTGAGCATGGCCAGAGGGTCACGACAAAGGTGCACTGATGGCAAAAGTCCAAAGGATTGACCCTACAGTACAGTGGAAAGAAAATAGAAGAAGGAAAAACGTTGAACAGGAAAATTCAGACCGCCGTCCAGCCGCAAGCCGGGCTTGTTCATACTTCACTCCCCTTGAGCCCCTCTCTCCCCCAGCGCCCCCTCGCTTCAAGACATGCCTAACTGCCTACAGTACCCATAAGCTAGCCAGTTCAGTTGAGCTGGGTCAGATTGCGTCCCGCCGGCCCTTCGTGAGAAATGACAAAAGTAGGGAAACTTTTCTAGTCATGTAGCAATCCTGTGGGCTGACAAGCTCCTAGCGACCCTCTTCACATCCAGTGATCGTCGCAGTTGCGTCGAGTGACAGGTGGGCGGCGCGGGCAGAAGCGTAAAACTAGGGCCGTCAAAATTTTCATATTTTCGTCCCCCATGCTTGCTGGAGGCAGCCCGCTTGGTCAAACCCGGCGGACCATTCACGACCCCTGTTCAGAGGGAGGAGCCATCCGAAAGCCTGGTGCTCGAATCACAAACCCTGGCAGGAGACAATGCAAAGCGGCGGGACAAAACACAATCAAATCAGAACAAAACAAAACGCACGAGATCCAGACAAAGTCATGGAGGGGTACCTATGGAGTCATAAAACGTCCTCCCGCCCTTGGTGAATCGATCGTGTGAACATGAACCCTGAACCATGATGCGTCGAAATACCGGTTTCGGCGGTCTGATGCACAAGAGAGGATCTTTGACTTCGGGTTGATGGATCCAAGACTAAAACTTTATTGCGGTACAGACCCTCTCTGCGAGAATATCCCTCGTCAGATTGTGATCCTCGAGTGCGAAAACTACCTTGTATATATGTACAAAAAAAAAAAGACAAAGGAGACTACAGTAGATGTGACAAACAGAAGAGATAGGAAATATGGTGATGTGTTCGTAAAATAACAAATTCAATGGTGCCTCTTCATCCAAACATCTTCCGTGACTTCATGCGCAACGCAAACCTATTTCCAATGTCAAATTCACTTCAAGAGCCATGCCCTAGTCGCCATGGGTAGGGTATGGGTGGGCATCGGCCGAATGACTAAAGGTCACTTTAAGTCTAGGATATCGATCGTGCAGGTCGATTCCAAGCCAGCCGGTGATGCAATCGCATAAAGTGAATCCTGAATGAATGACGCTTCTGTGCATCTAGAAAACAAGACTCTGGCTGCCTTAGATGCGATCGCGTGTCGTCGGTGACAGACAGGGAACAGGTGCCAAGAAAGGAGTTCGCGGTTCGAGCAGGGGATGGGCTGTTTGCCTGAAGCAGGGCAATCCTTGCGCATCGGGTTCACGGGGGCCAGGTAGGCGGCTAGCGACGCAAATTCCACAGCAAGATTGATGGGATTGATTGCGAAGGCGGCCAAGGTGGGGATCGGTTGTGGCGTTTCGTTGCTTTATGAGGCCGTGTGTAGGGTAGGTTGATGCTTTTGCTGCCGTGCATATGAGCATCATAAAATTTTGTACCCAAGACCAGTTCGTTTTTTTCCCCCTCTCTCAGAAGAAAGAATGAGAAAATCCGATCGATCGCTTCGTTATCTTGCAGCAGCCACGGCAGCGGCGTCGGCAAATGTGCCAACAAATGGTTCTGCGGCTTCGATCTTAAGCGGCGGTACGATGGCGCCGTTGTGCATCTCGATGTTGTCTTCATCCCACGGTACCCAATCAACCTTGGTACTTGCTGTGCTGCTCAGGCTTAGCGGCTGCTGAGCTGCGTCCTCAGAGAGTTTTGAAAGCAGACTTTGATATCTCGCCATCTTGGGGTCTTCCTCTCCTTCAACATCGTACTGCTTCGGCGCCGCTCGTGTGTCTTGAGGGGTGATCTCGAAAATGTCGACCATGTTGCTTGCAATGGGTTCATATTGTCAGCATTCTGAAAGAGTCCGGGAGAAGAATGTTGGGTGAGGGAGTCTGCGGATCTCTAGGGACTAGGGACAAGGGACCACCCAAGGGACATACTCGGAGGTTCTGGCCACAACCCTCTGCAAAGCCTCGATTTCTCGTTGCGTTTCAAGAGGATCCTCCTGCCCGGTCAATTGCTGCTGCCCAAGGCTTCCATAGTGCATGTTGTTTATATCATCGTTCAGCAGTCGGGAGTCGTCGTCCTTTTGGATATGCGTGAACGAGGCGAGAGTCAGTATTTACTACGGACCACCCATAGCAAACCAGTTCTTCCTTCACACGCGCTCTATCACTAACCTCCTCGTATTGTTCGCTGCGGTTGTTACCGAGGCATGATGCGCAGACACCCATGGTTGCGGGCGCCGAGTAGCAGATGATCCGATGGTGGCCCGCTTGGGTCGGGCTTTGTTGTGCAACCCTATATCAGAGGCCTCATGAGGATTGAATACGACGACAGCTTCAGCGGGGGCCGGATGCTCGTTGAAGTGTAAACGCTCGATCGCAATGTGATTCTCGTGGTGTTTCTCTCCGAAAAGTCGCTCTGTTAATTTGCGCTGCACCTTGTTGTCTCCCATCAAACAAATTCGCGGCTTGAGCCCCACGTTGCTTGTGACGTGACCCAGTACGACAAATTTTCCACTTCTCTGATTGGTTCCCGGTTGCAATGTTTCTCCGCTATTCCGTCCGCCCGTGCGACGCCGCTCCGCTCAATAATCGACAAGCTCGCCGGGGCGACAATGGTAAACCTTTCTCTGATCTTGCGCGATCTGATCTGGTCCGATCCGAACGAGCCTCACGCACCGGCAATCCACCCATTGAACCATTCCCTCGGTTCCTTCTCCCTGGAACAACCCTGTTTGATGCAATCTGCAAGCCATACTAGGGCCACATTGGCTCATGTCTGTTTCAGACGACCGCTTCGCCCTAGTGCACATTTGCTTAGAGTGGTTGTTGGTTGGTTGTATGGATGTGTTGAGGGCGCCGCACCCAGGTCATAATGCAATACCAACCTTCAACCGTCTCCCTGTTCTCTTCTCAGTTACTTAGATTCTTGGCACTGAACCTATTAGGTGTTGCATAACTTCCATTTGGTCTTTCCTTCCCTTCCCCCATTCCCTTTCAAATTTCTAGCACGCAGTTCACCGGCTGTTGTACTAAAGCCGTCCCTATCCACGATTATTGAACCAGTCGTTCAATAATTGAACCTATAAAACTCTCCTCTGTCCCTTTGTAATTCCTCATGCTCCCTAATCCCCAAGTAGCTTCAAATTGCGACTAAACATGTCGTAGTCGACAATTCAAGCCGTTATAAAAATTCAGTCTGCTGTTCTCAAGTCGTCCTATGCACACCTTTCCATTCGTCCACAACAGTCGTTCCTTCGTCATCAAACAATTGACACGGTCGAGCTCAAACCTCACTCTTTAGCCACTGCAACGTCATCACAGGACAATGGTTCTCATAACGCAAATTCTCGGCGTGGCTGCCATCACCTTCTCCACTACTGCTGCCCAGACTTTCCCCAATCATGCCCGTATCCACGCGCGAAGCCATGGCCAGCTACAGCAGAGGGGCGCACCTCCAATGACCTGCGCATGTTCTACTGATGGCATTGTGACATCTACTACGCCGGCTGTCTCAGTTATAACGGTAATTGAGACAGAGACACAGAATGCACCCTCGGAGCCAACGTCGACAGTCTTTGTCACGATTTCGCCATCGGGTTCAGTAAGCACTGTAACTCGTTATATATCAGACGGAACCACTATCCCGGCCGAGACTATCACCATCATTGAGAGGGAGGACATCTTTACCGTGCAGCCTTCCATTATCACTGTCACTGCGACTCAGTCACCACCAGGCAACAACTACCATGTCATTACCGTCACGGCAACTCAGGATGTTCAACCCACAGTCACGCAGGCGTCCAGTCAGACCGACGGTGATCTAGGTGTCCCAACGGATAGCTCTACTCCCGTGGGGACACCTGAGACGTTGAGCAGCCCTCCAACCACGGCATCACCTACCGTTCCTGGAAACTACCACTACTGTCATAGCCGCACATGCTACAACACCCGCGGCGATGTCGTCACGACCTTGGCCCCCATGACCACTGACGCCCTGGGCTGCAGTGCTGATGCTGTCTCTGTTGTGATGGAGACTGTGTACAACACCGTCACCCAGACCGTTTATGGTCTACCTACTGGAGGTGCTGGTAATTCAACTGGCCCTGGCTCGGGGTCTGACACCAACTCGACGGTCACATTGATGCCTCGTGGGGCACGTGTTCCGAGTGGCATTTTTGGGAAGCTAAGAGGTTACTACCACTAAGCTGAAAGACGGGGTTTGGGTAGGATCGGCAGGGTCTATCTTATTTCTTAATTATGTTGAACACTATCTCGTCAGTGTTATTAGTTCCTTTCGATATGGAGCTTGTGACACCCGTCATCTCTTCTTTTATCCTATTTTCATTTTCCCGCATTTCTCAATCACATCTGCTTAGATAGATGAGACACTTAATATTTGAACCCTTGTGCTCTCATTGCGAAAGCTTCTTCTCCAGTATTATGCTGTCAATCTCCACCACCAAACGCCGTACAAAGTCCGCATACCTGCTATCAGCCAAATCCTCAGTTTTGACAACTTGATAGCCAAGCCGTCGATACCAACCAAAAAGCCTCTCCTTGCCGGCATGCGGGACCGGGCCTCTCGGCCGCCAAAACTCAACCGCACAGCAACTCCCTGCGCCAGGCATCCCGGCCCGCCTCTCGGCCTCGTCCTCGCAGAACGCCATGATGCGCCCACCCAGCCCACCACCCCGACGCGCTGTCGCCAGCATCCCGACCATCAGCCCTCCGTCGCCGTACGGTGACAGACTCGCGCAGCCGGCCACCGCGCCAGACGGAGACCACGCAACCACAAGGTCGCCGGCGGCGATGAGGCTGCTAACCACAGCCGGATCGGTGCGGGGCAGCCTGTCCTTGGGTCTCCAGAGGTCGCCCTCCGCGGCGAGGTAGCATTCGTTCACCATGGTTGCGATGGCATCGGTGATTGTGGTGTCAGCGGCCATAGAGGAGGGGCAGATTTGTATTTGGACGTCTGCCGCGAGCTGGGTCTCGGGTACGGAGGTCATCTTGCCGGCTTTGGTTAACTTTTATATATAATTCGTGGTGATTGGAATGCTGATGATTTGGAACAAGTGTAAGAATGAACAAGAAAAAAATAGAGCAGGTTGCAGTCGGTTTGAGTTTCGACGGTGGTCGAGTGGCTGTGACAGTTTACCTCTCAAGGCACAACGATGTCTCAAATGCATTAGATATTTACCTTGGTGCCTCACAACGGGCGCTAGATTTGGTTCCATGGAGAATAGATGACTCACAGCTTAAACTGTTCCCGTAGCTTTATCATGGGATGAATAGACCCCCTACCTAAAATTAGTTCCCGAAGTAAGGTAACTTTCTATTCCCAATGGGGGTAGGATTTTGGAGAATCGCCCGTCCCTGGATCACCAAGGGTTAGGGCTGGCTGCTCAGGGGTCCAGCATTGTTCTCCAAAGTTCAAACAGCATGACGTCGCTCCGACCTTCCAGCAACGTACACAGCTTTTTTGGTTTAGGTACCACTATAACCGTGGTCCGCAACAACCACACAATCCTTGATGCTCGTGCATTGTCAAACAAGACAACTTTTCGAAATGATCTGAACTCAAATTATCGCAATCACAAACTCAGTTGCTGCTCCTGCAATAAGCAACGCAGGCAGTTAATTCGATGGAGGAGGACACGTTAGCTGCATTAGCAGCAAAAGCAACGGCCCGCATCGAGGCGGAAGCTGCCGAGACCGATATCGCCGTTGAAGATGATGCGGACGCGCAGGAGCCGCCGCCCGACCTGCACAACGTCGAGCAGTCACCACTGGGTCTTGCAATTGACGAAATGCAGACCACGATGCTGGGTGGCAGGAAGATGGTTCACTCACCGCTGCTCGCACAGCTGCCCACGCCCGCTGGCACCCCCACCGAATCTGGCTCTCCGTCACCTTCGCAAACGGCCACCGCCCAAGACGAAGCCGAAGATGCCGCGGGGCTACGTCTTGACAGCAATGTTATAACCACAGCCAACAAGGCCCGAGGTCACGACTTGACCGTTGACACAGATATTGCCGTTCATGGCCGAGACCAACCACCATCCTCAGACTCTGCCGGCGTCGCCCGATCGCAGCCCCAGTCTGCTACGGCCAAAGCCCCCGCGCCTTCAAGACAGAACACCCAGGACAATGTTCGCCGTTTGTCGGCCAGCAAAATGCAGGAATTGGCCTCGTCACCCGATTCTCTCCCCATCGCTTCGATCCCCGACCGCAAACTTCCCGAACACCCGTTATCGGCCGGAATCGTCGAGACTGCTGCAGGACGCCCCTCCATGGCCGATCAGGCACGCACTCTGTTGCAGGGCTCGATGCCTATCGAGCGCACTTCACGGGTAGCGATGCAGCGGGCTGGCTCGGCTTCGGGCAACGGTACTCCTCGACCTGGACCTCCGCCCAGGACCGTCTCTACACCGCCTATCAACAGAAGGAAAAGCTCAAGTCAGCCACCAAATCCAGCCTCCAACCGTCGCAATTCGTTTCACCCTACACCCCGTCTGGGCCAAGGCAGTACCGCATTCCCACCACTGCCGAATCCGAATATAGAAGGTGCAGGCCATACTTCTAAATCAACATCAGGACCGGAGCCACAGAATCAGCAAGCGCAGGCGCAGTTGTCTTCTGAATCGGCCGTTTTGGATCCCCCCGTTCCGACCTCTCCGGTGATGGCAAGCCTCCCCTTGCCGCCTCTTTCCGTACCAACCTTCCTGCAGCTCGAGCTGGCAGGACAGCGCCCAAGTCCGCTTTACATATATCAATCGTACTCGGCCGATATTCCGTACGAATCGAGCGCGGTCAAACTCGCACGCCTCAAGAACTTCCTCCTTCTTCCCGGATTTCTCGAGCGCACCATTCTGTTTGGTGCACTAGCCTGTGTGGACGCCTGGCTATGGACATTTACCATTCTGCCGATCCGTTTTGTCATTGCAGTCGGCGTGCTAGCCAAGTGGTGGGTCTACGTGGTCATTAAGGAGGCCCGGTGGTCCATTGGATACGTCTGGTATGGCATTGGGCGATGGTGGAGGCGGGGGGCGAGGGGAAGGTCTGCCTCAAGGGCAGACGACGGTAAAAGTTCCGCGGGTGAGGAGTCGCGTAGCCCTAGTCGGGTCCGCGAGGTTTCGGTGAGCAGCGCTAGGACTCCCGTTCACGAAGGTGGATTACAGCCATCACTGGTACCGGCCCAGGCAGGAATTCGTATAAATGAAACGCCCAGAATCGGCGGTTCTTCTGTCGGAGATGGTACCATACATGCACGACGTCGTGGCGAATCGAGGTCGTCGCAACATAGCCAAGGTCGTGGTCAAGGCACGGCCCACTCAAGCCGGAGATTCTTCAGGCACCGGAGGACCAAGTCAACGCCCTCTGGCCTCACGTCGTTTCACAAGGCCGACATCCTGCAAGGACTGGTTATTGTGTTCACATGCGTCGCACTGATGCACCTAGATGCCAGTCGCATGTATCACTCCATCAGAGCACAGTCTGCCATCAAGCTCTATGTAATCTACAACGGCCTTGAGGTTGGCGATCGTCTCCTGTCAGCGTTAGGACAGGACATTTTCGAGTGCTTGTTCAGCAGCGAAGTACTGGCGCGAGATCATCGCGGCCGCTCCAAGGTGATGGTGCCTTTCGGCATGTTTATTTTGGCGCTGCTATATAATTTCCTTCATTCCGTGTGCCTTTTCTACCAGGTCATAACGCTCAACGTGGCCGTCAACTCGTACTCCAACGCGCTCCTAACGCTGCTGATCTCGAACCAGTTTGTCGAGATCAAGAGCAGCGTGTTCAAGCGATTTGAGAAGGAGAACGTTTTCCAGTTGACTTGTGCCGACATTGTGGAACGCTTCCAGTTGTGGCTCATGCTCATGATCATTGCGATGCGGAATATCGTCGAGGTTGGAGGCTTGACCATCCCTGGCGCCGGAACTGGAGGCGGCATGGGTGGCATATCTGGCGGGGAGCCGGTGCCCAAAGTTCCGCTCCATAGCGCATCGATTCTCCCAGCCAGCTTCACGGCCCTTCCATCTTGGCTGTGGTCGGGCGAAGTGCTCTCGCCATTCTTCATCGTGACAGGAAGCGAGACGATTGTGGACTGGATCAAGCATGCCTACATCAACAAATTTAACAACATCAAGCCAAACTTCCACGGGCGGGTGCTTGACATACTCTGCAAAGACTATTACACCAACGCCTTTGTCACGCCATCCCTGACTCGCCGTCTAGGCCTTCCGCTACTTCCTCTATCATGTCTCTTCATCCGCGCTTCGGTCCAGACCTATCACATGTTTTTGGCCACGCACCTGCCCGCACCTCTTCCGCCCTCGACGCAGACCAGCTTGACTGTGGAGTCGAGCTCGTCGGCCGCGACTCCGAGCAGCCAGGCGGTGGCGGCGTCACTGGAGAGGCTCGACGGGATCATCAGAAATGCGCTGGGTAGGGCGGTGCACGGGATGCCGTATGTTGCTGCCAACACGACGCCGGAGCCACCACCGATGATGACGACGAACAGCAACATTACCGATTTCCCGTACCGAATCTTCATGAGCTGGACGACGGACGACGCTATCGCGCTGGTCACGATGCTGACCGTCTTCTTCCTCGCTTTCCTCGTGTTGCTGGTGCTGAAGTTGGTTCTGGGCATGACTTTGCTGCGATATTCGCGCGGTCGGTACGCAGCCATGAGGAGGCGCGAGCACGCCGTCTCGACGGGAAAACAGGAGCCAGAACAGTTTGACCAACCGGGCAGCAAGCGGGTCGGCGGTTTCGGCCATGTGGAGGTGGGTGAGGATCGGAGGGCGTGGCTCTACGACGACGATCCTGAAGGTTTGAAGAAGGCACAAGCAACAGAGAAGAGAAACGCAGGCAAGAGGGAGAAGAGCGAGAAGGATCTTGGAAGAATCAGCCGGTATGAGATGGTAGCCAAGAGGATTTGGTGATTCTTTTTTTTCTCGGCGAGATACGAGGCTTGCTACAGAGACGGATGCAGAAGCAGTGCATTCTCTTTTTTTCTTTCTTCTCTCGCAATAAATGGCGTTGGGTTGAGCATATCATTAGGCGTTTATTTGGGTTCTTCTATGGGATAAAGGATGAGATATGGATGCGATGCGTTGTTTTCTTGTGATAACAGAAAAGTCAAAAGGCCGTCTGTCAAGGAGCAGATACATTTTCCCCTTAAAACAAGAAAAAAAGGATGGGAATGGCTACCCATGTCTCCCGTAAATGAGGTGAGCCGAAACAAAGGCAAGACCAAATTGAGAGACGCCCCGATTCCGTCACTTTCCAAAACCAACTTTGATCAAAAAGCATCCATCACATAATGACGCACGGGATCGGGATGCAGCAGCACGAGACGCCGTCGCACTCGAGGCATTTGGTCTGCCCAGAGCCGCCGCCCGGCTTGATGATGGACGAGGCGGTGGAAGACGCGGCGCTGCCGGGGCCGTTGGCGACGACGGGGCCGGCGAGGGATGCGGAGCAGGCCATTTTTGTTTGTTTGTATGTATGTAGTTGCTTCAGGGGGGGCGGTGTGAGTGACGTCAGAGAATTAGTTTTGTTTGAACCCCGGATTTCGAGGAGAGGTCGCTTACGAGTTTTTGTTTTGGGGGTGGTTTTGTGACGAGATCTGTCTTTTGTTTGTCGAAGAATGAAAGCTACAGAAGGCGTGGTTCAATTGCGGGACGTTGTTTTTTTTTGTTTGTTTTGTGCTCGAGTCGTCTAGTTTGATCTTTGTTTGGGGGGAAGAGAGCGGTGGAAGCTTTTTGTATCCCAATTCATGGGCTCGGCGGCCGCGTGTTGGAAGCTGGCTTCATCCCTGTTCAGCGGGCGGCAGTGCTAGCTTGATACCTTGGCGGGGCCCGTCCTTGGCCGCAGGGGGGTCGAGTTACCAGCTTGGTACGGAGTATGATTCGTGGTACTTGCTCGTGATTGCCCAAATAGAGGTTCACAGGGTTAGGGGTAGGTTCAGGGGTTTATCTCCGTTTCTTTTTGAAGAGACAATATATTGATTGGTATATACTCAGTATATAGGTAGTATATAGGTAGACGAGACAGGTACGTAATAATGAAGAAGAGTAATATATACAATGTAAGTTGGGGTAAAGAAAAGTAAAGTCATTATGAATATACGGGGTTAGTTGTTACATTTCATAAACCAAGTTTGCATTGCTGTTAGACGTTTACACGATGTATATATTACTTTGTTATATTCAGCTTTTGTGTCTGCAAAAGGCTGTGAAGTTTTAAGTTCCTTCGGGGATCCTACAGCATCAAATGAGTGGTTTCATCGGGCTTGTCGTTCTGCTTCCCATTATCATAGGCCAAAAAAGGAGAACGTTACTAACAAGCAATACTCTTAATGTAAATTGCTTACCCATGTTTGTCAATGAGGAATGAAGAAGGAAAAGAAAATATAGCATCAACAGGCATGAGTGAACATATGACACGCCAGTGACCTATCTCATCAACCCTCACTCAAAGCCAATGGCCAACGCATAGCAGAACAGTTAATGAAGAATTTGACCTTTCCCATAGTTCCTTCACCTTTAGTAGCAGTCGGAGCAATGCAAAATGCTGGCATGTATATTTTTACGACACTGAACATGGCCAATGTGATAACTTGTACAAAGAAGCGAATGCGCATCAACAACCATCAACCACGTCAACGCCTGGCGCAACGCAGGCCTCTTCCTCCCAGCCCAAACCCCTCCCTCCTCTCTCATCGAGACCAACAGACGTACGGACAAGCTTAGCGGACAGTCATGCTGGCGGAGCCGCTGCTGTGGTAGCCCTCGACGGCCAGGATCTGGTAGTTCCACTGGTTGCCGAGGTTGAGGCCGGCGTTGCGCCAGGCGTTGACGTGGTTGGCAAAGGTGACGGTGCCGCTGGCGCGCTTGTTGCGGCGCACCGACCAGAACTGCTGAAAGGTCTTGGTGCCGTCGATGGAGGGCTGGTTGTAGCGGGTGCTGACCAGGATGTCGTAGGTGCTGCCGTCCGAGGTGAAGGACCCGCGGTTGGTGGCGCCCGACGACGGGTTGTAGCTGCCAAAGCTCTCCACCACGTAGTACTCGATCAGCGGGTTGCGCGTCCAGCCGTAGACGGCCAGGTATGAGTTGCCCTGGGGGCTGTAGCTGCCCGAGTAGTTGATGACGCGGCTGTTTTTGTTGTTGTTGTTGTTAGTCTCTTTTTTTTCCTTTTTTGGGAAAAGTACATAGACAAAAGGACAAAACAAAAACTCACCCAGCATTGCCCGGGTTCCAACCCTTTCCACCGACAAAGTTGCCGCTGTTGCGCCACGTGTACGAAAACTGACCACCGCCGCCCATGCTGTAGGTGACGTCGGCGCCGGCATTGTCGGTCCAGTGGGAGTAGTAGAAGCCGTTGTGGGTGCCGGTGGAAGACGGAGTGCCGCGGGCCACGAGGGTCACGTTGGGTGAGCGTTCAACCAGCTCGTCCATGGACGAAGCCTCGACCGTCTCGACGGGGGCCGCAGTCACGGCGGGGATGGCCGCGAGGGCGGCGAGGGCCCATGTGAGGATCTGCATCTTGTAGGTCTTTTTTTTCTTCTGATATCAGACCTAGACCTAGACTCTTGTGCAAAAGCGGCGAGGTTGTCTGGTTGGAACTGCACACTTGGGATCTCTGGGTTCAAAAGACCTGAGGAGCAGATGAAGACAGTAATAGTACCGTCATGAGAGCTGAGGACAAGGACTTTATACTTTTTCTCTGCTGGTCTATTCACCTCCCGAGATGTGTATATTCCCCTTTCATCTCCCTAGCTGCTGCAGCTATTCGCCTAATTGGGTGGATACCCACGTTTACTCCTTTGGGCATGTGAGAGGCAGCATGTTATCAACCAGACCTCAAGGTAGCATGATAAGAGAAAGGGGAAGGTCGGTCCGGGAGATACGGCAAAGGGGACATCACAGTAGCAGCCGCATCGCATCTCCAGAACGTGCATTCAGGAACCATGGCATAACCCTGGCCAAATGCGCAGTACCACTTGCAAGAGGAGTCTGGTAGTCTGGGGATCTCCAGCTGGGGGAGCCAGCACATCTGCCAGTCGCGCGGCTGTACAGTCAATACAACTTCCATTATAGGCTATACAACCTGCCAATTCTCTCCGTCTTTGAGCTTGGTGTACCTTAAAATTTTTAAATGTCTTGCTGGTTCTAGACCTTTTGTTTGCCAAACGAAACCAGACAGCCGGAACCCATGGTTCAACTGCGTATAGAAGAAATGACAAAAAGACACAAGAAAAAAAAAAGACGTATACGAAAAGGAAATGACACAATAATATGGCCACCAGTAATCATCCGGCAATTGACAGACAAGTCTCGGCTGGGACCGAGCTGAGCGGCCATTCGGAGGTGGCTCTCCGGATGCTGCCGGGCACCCATTGGCGGCGTTGCAATTCTCCGGACCAAAACCCAGCATTTCCACTCCACGACGCCAAGAGTCCGGGGTTTGGGAGGGAATTACGACGTTGGTGGGAAATTTGTTCAGGGTGAGCCACCGCTCCAGTATTTATCATATCGTGGTAGCACTACAGTACTTGTTAGGATTTTCTTATTCCATGTCTTTTGAGCACATATTTTACAGGGGGTTTTGTGGTCACAATCGGGACTTGGTGTCCGCGTTCTGCGAACTTGAAAACTTTGGTACCGAACAGAGCGCGACTTTCCGTAAGTTTTCCCGACCAAGGGTTGCAGATCGTGCATCTGCTTCTTTTTGCTTTTGTGTTTCATCTTGTCCTAATCCGGGTCCAGTTTCCTAATCCAGTTCGTTCACAAAAATCCCCATTTGCTAGACTATTTCTAGTTCTAGTCTAGTCTAATCTGTACAGAGACTGGAAATGATCTTCATTTCCTACCCATTTTCATCGATTTCCCTGTCTATCAAAATGAGAGACTGGAAGGATCTTCATTTATCATATCCATTTCCACCCATGTCTATCAGACTCGGAGACAGATCCGATCGAAACCAAGTATTCCATCTTTCTTCAAGCTCGTAAGCGTATGGTAAACTCAAACTACCAATTCTAACTCTACATAGAAGTCGAGGATATCCTCTCACCCATACCACAACATCCATCCTGCATGCATGCCCCGACCCATCTCCCCGCCCCGGCTGTAATCTTCCCCAGTCTGGGTTTGTATTTTGCCACGATGCCGGCATCCAGAGATCACGGAGCGCCTCTACTCTCTCCGCATGCCAGGTGACCATGCAACAACTGCCGCTACCACAAAGCCCGACGCACCGTAGTATCTCGGTCGGCGTGCAGCAAGTTTTGGGGGCGCTTGGCACGCAGCTTTTTTTTCTCTGGGGTCAAACCGCCCACGCTTCCCATTCTGCGGGACGCGCTTACAAGTCGCATCACCCAGAACCCCCACATGCTTTACCGCCAATCACTTATCCCTAGGCTACCTCCTTCCTCTTCCGTACGGCAGATCGGCAGTCAGCCCCCCTGCCGACTCGCCCTGTTCCGAAGGGATGGAGCTTGGTTTTGTAGGACTGCTATCGCCAAGGCACCATGGTCCTCAGTTCAAGATTTGATCAAGCCGGGCCCCTTCACACAAACGACAACGCTGGTACTCGGCGTGTTCTTCTTTTTGAGAGCCCGACTCCATCTTGTGATCCCAGCTGCAAATCGCTGCAAAGTGCATCACTTGAATCCGCCATTCCGTTCTTTGGGTACAGCTGTTATCCCTGGATACTGTCCAAGGTACTTTCCACAAGTACAAACTTGGACATGGTGTGTAAATGATGGTTTTGGTGAGTATGTTTGGCTCAGAAACTGGATACTCACATGCAAATATCACACTTGGATTGGGCTGTTGGGATTGGTGGAGGAATATACAAATAACCAAGAAAAAGCAATGACTGGAATATATTCCTTGTGCATAGGCTATTGTCGGTGAGTATTGCCTTTGCATACCTTGGAAATAGATTTGAAAGCGTTCTTGCTACCCATGATTAGATGGCCCACGAAACAGTGCAATGGCGTTCATGTCATTCTCAAGTAGCCCGACGCCATTTTGGTGACGTTGGAGCTAGTCGTGTCTAGGCAGAAAGTATAATATTTTGCTTCTCCGGAGCATTACCGAGAATAGCGAAAGAAAAGAAGCTCTCAAGTCAGGGTAGCAGGGCGTGATAATAACAAGCCAGCTCAAAGACATGATTCATCCAGGAGAATGTAATATTAGTCTGTAGCTGTATCTCTTGCTTGAACATTCTTGCTAGCAGTGATTGTCTATTTAGGTATGAGTCTGGGCATATCGTACTAATTGTTGCCTTGAGGAAGATGGTGAGAAAAGAAGGCTGGTTGTATAAAAGCCCACTACTTCCAATCCAAACCGGCTGGGCATCATCTTAGTCGTGCTTCTACCGTTTTGTTTGGGGGTGTAGACGAAATGACTATTCCCCACAACCGTCACAAACTAGCCTTCTCGGGGAGTCACAACAACCAGGTGTTGAACCAAGTGACGGCCTGGATAAAAGCCTGCTCCTTGGCGTACCGCTCAACCTTGTTGGACATGTTGCCGCGGACGGCAAACCCGTGAAGCACACCAGAATACAGGTTGATCTGGTAAGGCTGCCCTGAGCGCTTGAGGATCTCCTCGGAAAGGTGGCGCTTTTCAGTCGTGAAGATGCTGTCCGTCTCGGCTGCGGCGATGGCCAACGGGCCCGAGATGGTGTCGAGCTCCTCCTGGGTCACGTCGGAAGGGTGACCGAGAAAGCCCACGTTTATACCATTCTTGAAGTGACGGACGACATACTGATTGCAGGGTGTTAATGAGTCGCTTTTAGTCAGCCGAGCGGTTCAAAAGATTTGCGTTTTTCTTTTTTTCTTATTCTTTTTTTTTGGATGATAATGTTACCGACCTTGGCTCCGAAGCAATACCCGACGGCGCCAATCCTCTTGGCGCCGTGGTCCCTCTTGAGCACCTTGATGGCCGCCTCTATAATGGGGTCAACAGCCTCATAGGTGTGGGGGTTGTCACCGTTCGTGCCAAAGTCCCTCCAGCCGACAAAGTCAAACTTCTCAATGGCCGTAAGTGAGATGTTGAGCGGCACCGGGTCGCCGTTGAAAGTGTCAACCACCAGGGTTGTGTAGCCTTGGGCAGCAAAGTCGTCTGCCATCAGCTTGCTGTTCTGCCAGATGCCAAGGACGTCGGGCAGGTAGAGGAGCACGACGTCTTTGTGGGCCTTGCCCTCTGGCGGCAGCGCAAGATATGCATCCCACTTGTTCTCTATCATCACCATCTGGCCAGTAGGCGTGCCTCTGGTTCGTGATTCTTGGTCAGCGTTGAGAGGAACCGATGTAGAATGGGGGTTTCCTCAACCGTCACGTACTCGTGCCTCACGCCAACGCTGCAGCATGCTGCAGGAGGATTGGAAGCCATCCTGTAGTATTCGGTGATTTCTTTTATTCTTTTTGGCGTTGTCCGAGATTCCGTCGGCACTCCTTATTCGATAAATGCCAGAAACCTTACTCAAGTCTGAACTGAATGATCTAGACCTAGAACTTGTATTTGTTCAGCCTTGCTTGAGTTACACGCTAAAATAAAACCCGCTTTCTTGTTCTCCAAATTCCGAGGGTGGAAAATGGTGTCGTCACGCTGCCACACACACGTGGAGGTGGGGTATGTTCATCACGATAAGCGCGGCAGAGGGATGTGGTTTTACTCGGTAGGATAAGGAAAGTGCAGTGCAGTACAAAGGGCTCAAACGCCCTGAAAGCTTTATTCAAGGTAACATTCAGTAAAGTTTGGGAGAGTTCATGCCTGTGCATCAGGGGTAGTAGGTACATGTAATGAAATATTAGGGGTCTTCCCTATAAACGAGGAAACTAATTATTCTCTCTGCTGCAAAGGGCATTACTCGCTCAGATGCATGCGTGGTGGGCCTGTGCTAACTTTACCAAAGGTCAAACAAACTGTCACATTTGTAGACCGCGGTAAAGAAAGTAATTGGTAGGTGAGCAAGACCAAAATGGGACGAACGAATCAAATTAATCTCAGCTCCTTGAAGCTAAGATTCACTTTACACAGCGCAACAGATCCAAATTGAAAAAAAAGAAAAAAAAATACATACCAGTGGCTGGACAGCATCAAAGACTTTGAGTTGGTGTTCCGTAAATGGCAAATCTGCGTCAATTACATGTCCATTCCCCATGCACCGCTACTACGTCAGACAGCGGAGTCGGTTCCTGGATTGCGCGCTACTAGAACTGAATTGATTATGGTGTCACGTGATCCTGTCGACGTCACGCCAAATACTGCCACCAGATGCCGCCAAAGTTTAGACGCGACAGACGTGGACCGCCGACGCCCATTAGAGGAATGCCAAGGACGTACAACCACTCTCACCTGCAGTCGCTACATCTAAAGACAAACCAACATGTTGAAATCAACCTACAAACCATCTGCCGCTGCAGAAGCGGCAGCTCAACCCCTTCCCCCAGGGTGGACTGAGCACAAAGCTCCGACCGGCCACACCTACTACCACAATGCCGCGACCGGCGAATCGACCTACAAGCGGCCTGCCGCCGCCGGAGTCTTTCCCATCCCGCCACAACAAGCCCCACAGATGCGCCT
Organism: Pyricularia oryzae 70-15; assembly: GCF_000002495.2. NCBI lineage: Eukaryota > Fungi > Ascomycota > Sordariomycetes > Magnaporthales > Pyriculariaceae > Pyricularia > Pyricularia oryzae. Next base: position 7,807,184 of record NC_017850.1, read on the forward strand.
ATCCGACCCGGCCGTCGCCAACGCCTTCATGGCGCAGATGCAGCCGCGCCCGGCAAACGACAGCGACTCGCGAGGAGGAAGGGGAGGTTTCCGGGGCAGGGGCGGCCGCGGCGGTGGCGCCGGCGGCGAGAGGAGACCGCCGCCCCAGCCGAACGACAAGCCGAAGAGCAAGGTCGCCATACCGGGATGTGAGCCGTGGATACTGGTGTATACCAAGTACGGCCGGCGGTTTGCGTACAACCCGGAAAAGAACGCCAGCTACTGGAGGATACCGGACAGGTTGAAGGCTGGGATTCTGGAGCTGGACACGGCGCGGATCAGGGAGAAGGCTCAGGGTGCTGCTGGTACGACGGAAGGCTCTGACGAAAAGAAGCCTGCTGGTGGTGCTGACAAGGGTGATGAGCCGGGGGATGCGTCTGGAAAAGACGCCCCGCCTGGAGACGCCGATGAAAGTGACGAGTATGAGGAGCTGGAGGTCACAGACGATGAGGATGGTGAGGACTTTGGTGATTCAGACCAGCCATGGAAACGGCAACGGACAGAGGAGCCTTTGGAATTCGGTGAAGACGACATTGCTTTCCAGCTTCAGGCCATGGGGCAGGAATACGGCCTAGAGCCAGGCGATTACGACGATGGAAACATGGAGGACTGGCCCGAGGGTGCCGAGGGCGCAGAGCTTTCGGAAGAGGACGCCCGCGGGCTTTTCAAGGATATGCTGAACGACTTCAACATCAACCCTTATAGCTCTTGGGATAAGCTAATCGAGGAGGGCAAGGTCTTTGACGACCCCAGATACACGGTGCTCACGACAATGAAGGACAGGAAAGACACATGGGAAGAATGGTCCCGAGACCGCATAAAGATTCTGAAGGAGCAACGAGCCAGGGAGGAGAAGAAGGACCCAAGGATACCTTACTTGGCATTCCTGCACGAAAAGGCCAACCCTAAACTGTACTGGCCAGAATTCAAGCGTAAATACAAAAAAGAAGGCCCCATGCGGGACGCGGGCATCAGCGATAAAGACCGCGAAAAGTGGTACAGGGAGCACATCAACCGGCTCAAGATGCCGCAAGCCACGCTCAAGGCCGACCTGACGGCCCTCTTGCGGGCACAACCACTGTCGACCATGAACCGCCAGACCAACCCTTCGCACCTCCCGACGCCGGTGCTGACCGACATTCGCTTCATATCCCTCGACGCCAAGACCAGAGACGAGCTCGTCGAGGGGTACATTCAGACCCTGCCCCCACCACCCGAGGACGGTGAGCACGACGGTGGAGCCGAGGACGAGGCGGCCACAAAGGCCAAGGAGGCGCGGCTGAAGCGCGAAAAGGCGATGCAGGATCGTGAACGCGTCCTCGCAGAGGAAAAGAGGCGGAAGGAGCGCGACTTGGCACGGAGCAAGGCTGCGTTGAGGGAGCAGGAGAGGGAGTTGGAAAGGGCTATGAATGTGGACCGCAGAGGTCTGCAGAGCCATCTGATGGATGTCGATGAGCCTGCCAAGTGAAGGCATGACAGTAATGAGAAATTAATAAGCTTGGATATCCCAACATCATGAAGCCCGAGTATCAAATCACGCGATGCATTGGCCAGTGGGGCGACAGACACGCCATCGACGGATGCCAGCCTAGACGGCGAGTTTGTTCAAATCACTATCCGCATCTGAGAATGAGCACATTGCGAGAAGCTAAATGGACTGTAGGACGGCTTCTATTTCAGTGGACGCAGCTTGAAGTTAACATGCTCATGTATCGGGCAAGGCCGGTATAAAGTAGGGTAATAGACGGGTTGTGTTGAGCTTGAGGAGCAGGCCAAGGCAAAGTGAACTTTGTAAACAACATTCCACTAGGTTACACCCCTTGAAGATGATGGGTTGATCCAGCGGGTGAGACGGGGGGGGGGGGGGGGGGGGTAGCTTGTGGTGTTTTCGATCAGCAGTTGACAAGGAACTGACTGGCCAAATCGCTAAACGCAACGCACGATTATCACGTAGACTCGACCTTGTCAAGAAAGAAAACCATATTGGGATACGACCCTACTTAATAAAACACAGAAACACGCTTTCGAGGTATACCCAATGCTCGCGCCGCTTGACCCATGCAGTTAACCAACAAGTATCCAACACTATGCTAAACATTAAAAGAAACAAAAGAAATGTAGCTTAGAAACCAAGAAGTCCGCCGACCTTTTGGACCAATTTACCGCCTGTGGGAGCACAAATTAAAAGTGAATGTCAGCAAAAACCATAAATCCTGATAGAGGACTTTCGTAGATTCCAAGGGGAGAGGGGAGGGGCCAGCCTGAGAGAAGGTCAACCAACCTCAAATGAGCAGCATGGGTCTTTTTTTCTCTCCTCTCATTCTTTGTGAGAGGGATACTTGTTAGCGGCGGTACACGCCGCCCATGCCCATACCCGTACCCATGCCCATGCTCATGCCCATGCCGCCCATGCGAGGGGGCACGCTTGCCGCCAGTTGACCAGCACCTCCCAGCACCGAGGAACCCACTTCGAGGAACTTCTTACCGAATCCTATGATCTTGTCTCCGATGCTCTGCTTCTCGCCGGTCACCGGCGCGCCCGTCTGGGGCGGCGGGGGCTGCGTCGGTGGAGGAGTCTGGGTCGGCGGAGGGGTCTGGGTGACGGGAGGAGTCGTCGGGGGTGCACCGGGACCGGGGGCCAGGGGGTCGGGGCCAAGCGGGTCGTCGTACTGGTCCATCATGTCAGGGTCTCCGCCTAGCATATCAGGGTCGCCCCCGAGCATATCGGGATCCTCGTCCAGCATGCCAGCTCCAGCGCCCGCTCCCATACCCGGGCCCATACCCGGTGCCATTCCTGCTCCAGCACCAGCGCCCATGTCCGGTGCCGTGCTTGATGCCATTCCTGCGCCAGCCCCTGCTCCCATCCCTGGTGCCATCCCTGCTCCCGGTGCGCCGGCAGCGGGACCAAGCATCTCGTCGTCAAGTCCTTGGTCGAATCCGTCATCGAGGTACTCGTCCTCCATCATATCCCCAGGCACGCCACCCAGCTGGCGACGGGCGAGACGCCTGAATGCGTCTGCACTTTCTTGCCAGTAGTCGGCCAGCTCTGCTTCATCGTAATCTTCCAGCTCGTCGTAGTCGTACTGGGAAAAAGGGGCTGGAGCCTGAGCGGGCACATAGCCGTCGAGGTCCCCATCGGCCATGTCATCATCAAAGTCTTCATCTCCGGGCCCAAATTCCACGTCGGGGAGGACCTGGGGAGGAGGGGGGATCGCGGAAGGGCGGTTGAGTGCGACGCCGTTACCCGGGCCGGCGCCTGCGCCATAAGGACCCTGTCCGGTGGGCAGGGCGGCGACGAGCAGGGGTAGGAGCGCCACGGCGAGCGTGGCGTGCATGGTGGCGGTTGTGTAGGGGTATTGCAGGACAAAAGAAAACAGTCAAGAAAAAGAATAAGCGATAGGCAAAGGAATGCCAAGTCACAGTGGAAGCGTGATGGAAAAAGGAAATATTGCGAGACGATCGATCAGTTGGAAGTCGCAACAGAGTGAACGAAATGGATATGGTGTTGTGTAATTCGGATGTTTGAGAAAACCAGAAGTTGGTTTCTCTGTTGCTATATAGCTTAGCCATCTCCTAGACTTCTAGGGGTCTTTGATGACTGCCTTACTACAGCGCTGGGATGTTGTTGGGTGGGTAGGTGATTATTCCATGGCCAAGAGCCAGGGCAGTCAAATTCTCGACGATGGCTTCAATCCGCAAGTTACGAGGAAGTGGCTCCGCTGGATCGTAGTAACGCCCGTCTGCCAGCTCCGACTCCACTTACTGGAGAGACGATTTGGCGGATGATAATGAGAAGGCATGGCGCAATCTTTCTTTGTTCTAAGCATGTTGGGTCTGTACGGGACCGAAGATCTCTTTCCAGGTTGTGAAAATTTGTTTTTGCTGTAGTGTTTTCCAAGGTCGAAAACCGCACCTCAGACACAACCAGTGGTGGTTTTTTTTGCTTGTTGCCTGCGCCGCCGTCAGCAGAGCAGTGGAGGCAATTGAGGCGCGGCAACCAAAATAGCGTACGCCCCCTGGAGAAATCCTCGAGCGGCTTGCTTACTGCGATGACCCGCTTGGCACGTGCCCGCAGTTACGCAGTAGCTGCCTTGGGTAAGATAGGTACCTAGGCACTGTACTGTATTGTTGCAGGTAGGTACCTATCTTCATCACCAATAAATTAATTGCCAAGATTTCCTTTTTCCATCCATCCCCAACCAACAACCACTTCCTAGATGGGATCACCACCGTCACCAACAGTAAGCGGAAAATAACCCTGGGTCGATCTGTTTTCTTCTGCTCCTATCGGAATACTAGGTGTTGGATCTTTGATCTAGACTTTATTCACCCTTGCCTTCCCTGCCTGGCATTACCCGGATGCGAACAATAGGTTGCAATACGATACATGGCCAACACTGTCTCATAAAAATTCCAAGCCTTCACTTTATCCGTTGCCAGTCTAATTAAGCTAACCAACACAACTATAGTTTCCCCACGCTTAATCACTCTGTGACAAGCTACCAATAATGCCTCACTATAATCTTTTAGTGAACGACTCATACTAATGACAGCTGTTACCCAATCTAGCTGATCATCTTAACTTTAACAAGACATTCCCAAAATAAAACCGACAGGGAAACAGGTGTTTGGACTTAATATTAGATGATAGAGGAGCCATTTTCATGGGGCATCAGCACATGCAATACACATGTCAAGTTTTACCAGACGACAACTTCTCTCACTGTTATGCGCCCGACAAGGTTGGAAGCAAGTTTCTAAACACCAGCCTACTCGAGAACACCCACTCCAAGCCACTGTTGACAAACATGTCCAAACGTGCGTGCGGCGATCGACATTTCCGAAAGGAAAAGATCGAACACTATCCCATCCCAGCGGTCCGTTGACGAGATGCCACGCCCCCAAGGAACAAGCGTTCACGCCAGCGCCAATGTCAAAACTGACTAATTGCATGCGTGTTACTCTTAGGTAACTTGTTCCAAAACCACATAATTATGCTAGTTACTCTATACGGCAGTTGGAAATATTCGGATATACAGTATATCCACACGGAACAGTAAAACAGACAGTACCATACAAACAAAAAAAAGGCCTCAAACCGTGGTCTTTGACTTAGTGGAAAAAATCCACCTAAAATGCATCCACCCCCTCATCGTGCCCGGTTTTATCTCCCTTTGAAAATCCCCCCTCCTCCAGATTTCATTTCTCCATCGAGATCGACCGCTTGCCCACGGGGTTGCGGCATCCCAGAGCCATGTGAAATGAAGTTCCCAGCTGTTTTGGGACCAAAGAGGTTATTGTCTGGTAGAAAAACCAATGCGGGCCGTCGGGACTCCGGCCACCAAAATAGGCCATTGCCGATCTCACTATCTTTCTCTTTCATCTCAAGTCGGGCCGTTCGCGGGGTTCGCTAGACTGTGTGAGCATGGAGGACCAAGGCCGTTGGTTGACCACCAAACCAAGTCCGGACGCCGGGTTTGCCAAGAGACATCGGGGCACTATAACCTCGGAAGCAAACACATATGTCGTTAGTATCCATTGGCGGCCTCCTGCCGAATACGTCGTAACGTATTTACTTCTCGCGTAGCATCGAATGGGTTTTGTCATGTCCTCCCTTTTCGCCCACTGTATTGCTGCAGACGTGGATACAGCAGTATACTTTTTTTGTGGGCACGTATTGCAACAAGAGCCAAGATATCACCACTCGTAGCAGGAGATTGCCAGGAGAGGGCCAATCGATAGGGATAAAACAGTGCCGCCCGTGGGGCCTAGCGAAGTTTTGATAGGCTTCCCCGAAACCCCAGGCCCCAAATACCCTCGGATGGACGACTGAGATTACGGGGTGCGAAAGGATAGGTCCCAAGTTGCCAAGGTACTTTTACTATCTCAGTAAGTAAGGATCTTCAAAACGAACAGATGCAGGGTGGTAGGGATGATTCCCACAAATGGCACCATATTTTTTTTTCTCAATAATACACGTTGTGAACAATGATTTGTTTTCCCCGCGACGAAAGGCACCTCGTTGCCAATATTCCTCCACCCAGCGGGCAGTCTACTGCGAAACATGCAGCTTGTTATGACGCTTGCAGCAATAATGGTGTAGCAATTAATTATGGCGCAATTCAATGCATCCAAGACGGTGTTCGATTCATACCTAACAATGGGATAGGCATTTAATATTTTCTAAACGCTTGGGGTTGTTGTCATTCTCTGCCTGCCAAGCAGGGTATCTACGCATAAGTAAGAGTGTTTTGCGCTGTTTTTAGCCTAGTGGTGCGGCAACTCAATAAAAAAGTAAATGGGTTGGAAGCCCCCCCACCGCTATAATGGCGACCTGCTTACTAGGTGGGACAAAGACGTACGTCACCGCGCTGGACGGTTTCCAAGGGTCTGGCATGCAGCCCGGAAGGAAGTGGAGAAAAAGGGGTCTTCCCAGGACGCACTAAAGCAACTGAACCCAAGCTTGGCAAAAGCAACACTCAACTGCATGCAGGTAAACGTCTAGGTGGTAATAATAGGTAGGTAGGCGACAAGCGATTCTTGGGTTGGGTGGTGCAACACTGCAACTCCTGAGATAGCGGCAGAAGATGCGTTGGTGGTACATATCGTTACTGTATGGATCCACACCCAGAAAGAGGGGGGCTGAGTATTGCAAAGAAAACAAAAACAAAAGACACTTGTGAAGTGAAAGAGGCCTTGGAGACCAAAAAAAACCTGCTGTGTAGTACTCCCAGTAAGACGTTGGAGGAGCAGTGCATGTCTTGGCGCATCAACATATCAACTTCGCCGCGTCAGCCTCAAAAGAAGCTTGAAATTCCTCTTGCCGGTAGCCGGTGGATGTGGCTCGGCTTGCCCAGTCGCCTTCACCCGCTTTGTCTCTCCCGTGCCTTCCACCCATACGTCCGCGAGCAGGACCGGAAAAAGGGGGGCCCAACCGCCCGGGGCCGCCGCGACCGTACTGTACAGTGCACTGCATAGTGCATCGGAAGGATCTTGGCCCGCGCCGCAAAGTTGCACAGTCCATCGCACAACCGGGTGATACCAAGATCAGTAAGCAGATCGCTCCTTAACCAGATTGACACACCAAAGACCACACGAGAGCCATGACAGGTCCTAGCGGGGTCGCACAAGTAACTACGGGTAGGACTAATGTTGATTAGACTACCTAGGTATGTACCACAAGGGAAGTAGGCTTCTTTCTGATCTTCTAGTCAATCCCCCTGGTGAGTGAAGCCAATCGACTCAAGAATACCTATTTTACGCACTAGCGCTAGTGTTTGGGTGCACATAATTTTGTCTGTCAGACAGACTAGGATAATGAAAAGCAGATATGTAGTGATTAGGTAGACGTGCTTGCTTGGCCGGTAGGATCCTTCGTCAGAGTGCATCTCCCATACTTTGTACATATGCGGGTTCTTTCTCCCAGGAGGTGTTCTTTTGGTGGGGTTTACTACGTAAAGGGGGTGAGGGGCAGATCGACGTCACTGCGGGCCGTTCTGTGGGACACTGTACTGCGCCTTGCCGGCTCACCGTAGACTCAAAGCACGACTCGGGCATCTCAAACAGTGTCAATTGTTCAAACTCTCCATGGACCTTTGGTCAGGGTGCCTGAACAGGACAGTACGTAGTAGAGAACAGACCATTGCGCAATTTTCATTTTTTTCGAACTTGCTTTTGCTTTAGAACAGTGCTGTTGGATACGAAAACCCAAAGTCACTGGACCGGTAAGATGATTTAGGATTATCAGAGCGAAAAAAAAAGATAAAAGAAATCACATGATTAAACTCTTACTATCACATTAATACTGCTGGTACAGGCCAATCACACGGTTTGATCTCAACCAGAAACACAATAGCGAACAGGCAGACCCTGACTATCGCCCGCAGAGCCGCCCACTCCTGGCGAGTAAATCGTTACCGATTTGGATTTGTGCTACTGTAAGTGGTACTCACCTCACTCTGCAGCGCCGATCAATAGTGTGGATTCCTTGACGGTCGGTCTGACCTTGATTGTCACCCTATTTTTTTGCTCTTTGTTTCTCTTTTTCCCCTTCCATGCCCCGCCATTTGGATGATGGCGACACACTAAGCAATGGCCTCGGAACCCGTGTCTTGTCAGACAGCTACCTAAGGCTAGCTGCACCGCCGAGCAATACAGTATAGTACAGTACAGTAGCTCAGTCTTAGCTGTAATGTCGATCAATTTTGAAGCTCCGTTCCGCAACACCAATTCACCGGTTTGCACGGTACCGTTCGTCGTCCCACATTCGGATCAACTGTGTAGCCGGGCGGGCTTGTTATGCAACACAAAGCTGAACACCTTGCTTTGCTGCTTGCCCCTGCCTGCCATCGACGTAAGGCAAACTCGCTACTGTACACTAACACCTAAATGTCAAACTTGAATGAGCGCGAGTCAGGCCATCTACCACAACCACAAGGGCTCTGCCAAGTGCCTCATGCAGTTTTGGCCGTCCAATGGCGTCAGGCTTGTCCGACGACGTCACACCAAGGAGGGTCTCAACCTGCCCTGTGGCACGTAGGTACCAAGAGTCGTGTTTTTGGGCTGGCATCTCCCTTCCACGGCTTGATTTGATGTTGGACCACGGCCGGCATGCGGCGAAAAAATAACTGCCAAACGTAATTTACCAACAACAACGTACGCGTACCGCTGTCTGTTTGATCAAATACCGGGACAATAGAGTTTCGAAGTAACGCTTGTTGTCGGATCATGCCCGACTGAAAAACAATGACATAGGTACCTACCTACCTACCTTCTCATACCCGGACGACCCGCCCGCTCTAACGGAATTGCGCATCAGGTCTTGGCCCCTGAACAATTAAGTCTCGTAGCTCAGCCTCAGCCGCGTCCGGCTTTTTTATCCGCTGTTCGCTGGTTTTGCCCTTGTTGTTCTTTCTTTAGCTTCCGATGATACCGGTACACTGCCAAAAAAATAAAAGAGGGATTTCTAAAAATCAACCAAAACAACAGATTTACACAAGCTACATGACTTGTGCTTTCTTTGCTGTGCTGATCAAGCCAACAGCCAAAACACCGGACGGGAAATTTGAGCACACCGTTGGAAATTGGTGAGCGTCGCACGGTAAGGAGGTCCTTCGGAACCAGAGAACAAATAAAAAAACGACCATGGAAAATGCAGATCGATTCTTCATCCGCCAACCAGCAACCATGTGTCGCCATTTCTGAAAAGTATCCAACCACCCCCTTGTCTTTTTTACCGCCAAAATGATCCTTGCAGTGGCTTCACTGTGTGGAAATTTCTTGTTAGGACGAACAAAAAAAAAAAAAAAAAGAATAAAGAAAAAAAAAAATACAAACCGGCCTTGCATCATAGCTCGGCCTACCCACCAGGGTATACCCACAACCGTGTATCTGAGGATTGTTTTTATCCCGCACGCTGATGAATCTCGTCCTATTGACTCCCTGCTCCCCACAAGGCAGGACGACTCGAATAAGTCTTGGACGTGAAAACTCGTTCATGTTGGCGGTTCCACATTTTGGGAAGCGCCCCTTGCCCTGACCCTGTCGTTCCCAATTCCTCCTTTTTCCCTGCTCCCCTGGGGGCGAGCTTATCGAGGCAAGCCCGCGTACTTGCTATTTGGGGATACCTAGTTTTGCGTGGCACCAAAAGCGTCCACAGTGACAATGATAGCAAGGAGCAACGTATGGGTGACATGGATTGAGCCCATTTTCCTCTTTGTGACAATCTCTCGGGTATAAGTAGATGGCCGTCAGACCCAAAATAAACCCCAGAAAAACATCACTTCATTCTCCAGTTTCCTCCCCATATCATACGCTAGCATCTTTCATGATTCAGTATACTTAAGATTTCTGCTTGACAGTTGACTTGCAACATAGCTGGCCTGATAACATCAACATCGTCACCAGTATCGTCATCATCTCTATAACGTCACTGGGCCTTCTCGAGCTTCCATAAAAAAGGACTCGCGCTTTCCACATCACGACTATTCCTTTTTTTCTTCTTCTATAGCCAACCTCCCAAACCAGCACCTCCTTCAAACCACCAAAACAAACCACATACCAAAAAAAATGTCGTCCCAACCGCAAAGACCCGCCGGCCCCGTCCGGACCCAGTCGGCCAGCAGCTTCGCCGGTGCCTTCGATGTAGCCCGCCACAAACTCGACAAGCAGCTCGACAAGGAGATGCGCAATGAGCTCAAGAGCCTCGCCCTCGTAGAATCAGACTCCTCCACACCGACCAGCCCCGGATCTCTGGCATCAGATTCCGGCTCCGGCACCCCCAACAGCCCCGGATCGCCCCTGACTGCCGCCCTCACCCCCCTCTCAGATCCGGATGTCGCTGAGGAGTTTGCGTTTGCGTTCGACATTGACGGCGTCCTCATCCGTGGAGGCAAGGTCATCCCCGAGGCGGTCGAGGCCATGAAGGTCCTGAACGGCGAGAACAAGTATGGAGTCAAGGTGTAAGTATAAAATAGACCCACCAAGTGGGAAAACATCCCAGCTCCCCCACCTGTCACCACAAAAATCCGAAACCCAGAGTCCACTGACACGCCAAAAATAGACCGTACATCTTCCTCACAAACGGCGGCGGCAAGACCGAGGCCGAGCGTTGCAAGGACCTCTCCGCCCAGCTCGAGATCGAGGTGTCGACCGGTCAGTTCATCTGCGGCCACACACCGATGAGGGAGCTGGCCGAGGAGCACCGCACCGTGCTGGTGGTCGGCGGCGAGGGCGAGAAGTGCCGCGAGGTGGCCGAGGGCTACGGGTTCCGGGACGTCATCACCCCGGGCGACATCATCAAGGCCAACGCCGCCACGGCGCCCTTCCGCAAGCTCACCCCTCAGGAGCACTCCAACTCGCGCGACCTGTTGGCCCGCACCGGCGGCGACCTGTCCAAGATTGTCATCGAGGCCGTCTTCGTCTTTGCCGACAGCCGCGACTGGGCCAGCGACCTGCAGATCATCATCGACGTCGCCATGAGCAAGGGCGGCCGCCTCGAGACCAGGTCCGAGACCTTTGACGAGGGCCCCCCAGTCTACTTCAGCCACAACGACACCCTCTGGGCCGCCCAGCACGAGCACGCCCGCCTGGGCATGGGCGCCCTCCGCCGCATCGTCGAGGTCGTCTTCTCCGACGTCACTGGCGGTAAGGGCACCCTTCGCGCCCACTCATTCGGCAAGCCCCAGGTTCCCACTTTTGAGTTCGCTACGCGTCTGCTCCAGCGCTGGCGCGAGGACCGCCACGGCCTCACCTCCGGCGCACCCCCGCCTGAGACCGTCTACTTTGTTGGCGACACTCCCGAGAGCGACATCCGCGGCACCAACGCCATGGACGCCGTCAGCGAGAACGAGTGGTACTCTATCCTGGTCAAGACTGGCGTCTACCAGGACGGCACCGTTCCCAAGTACGTGCCCCGCGTCACCGTCGACACCGTCTTGGACGCCGTCAACCACGGCATCGAGAGGGAGATGGAGAGGCGGAAGGCCGCGGCTCTGGCCGCACCGGCTGTTGCTGCTGAGAAGGGAATTAAGATGCAGCTGACCGAGCAGGAGAATGCTGTTGAGCACCTCGAGGTTGTTGCATAAGCAGGAGGCGAGACCTTCGTTTCTTTTTTTCCCTTTCGTCTCGGTGGTTTCCAATTTGGTCTTCACTTCAATCTTGATACCACGACGGTTTTGCCCATGGTGGCGGACCGCGATTTACTATCGCTCGCTCGATTTTCCATCTTAGCTTTTTTTGTTCTTATTTTTTTTATTGCATTGTATTGCTTTACGACGGACGAACTGGAGTCATCGGGTATTGGACTCGAAAAATATTTCATTTGGGTTATTGGCTTTGGGTTACCACAGGATAGAAAACAGATCATGTTAGAATCGGAGTTTTATTTATATATTGGGTAACTTCTGCTCACCTGTTCCAATTGCACCGAGTGACTGCCAAACATGGACTATCATCATTGTGAAAACATCCCTAAAGATGACTAGCCAGTCACCATATAGACATGTTTGTGATTCTTATCATCCTTTCGTCTGTTTAGGTGCCTTTAGCTGTTTGATTCGTAGATATCGCGATTCCCTGGTTCTTCGGTGCTGTCCAGGCCAGTCCACATGTGGCATGCATGGTGAGATGAAGACCAAGCCCCAGTATTTCATGGATGGCACACGCCCATCGAGCACAAATCCGTTCCAGGATTGAGAAGGTGTTGCTCGGCGCAGTACCTGGCGCCTGCCGGAGGGAGGGAGGAGGGTATCGTAGCTTCTCGAAGCCGTCGGATTGCAAGTGAAGTTCAATACGGCCGAAATTCGAGAGATAGTAGCGAGACGACCATCGAGCAAGGTGGCATATTATGCCTCTCCGAATCCAAAGCCACCCCAAACGCTCCCGGCCTTCCACCCTGCCTCCTCGACAGCCCTCCGTCGCCGCTCCCGCTCCACCAGCGCCTCCTCGACGCTCATACCCAGACCGAACCCAGGGACCTCGTGCCTCTCAACACGCAACCAGCCTCTCGGGCCCGCCACGACGTCCACCGCCGCCGATGCAACCCCATCCTCACCATCCCCGGCGGCAGCGGCGGCGGCACTGACGGCGCCACCCACTACAACAGTCCCCCACCACTCTCGCGCGACACTTCCGTGCCGGCCGTACACGAGATGCTGCTCTGCTCTGGCTACGGCGGCGCGGATCACGGCCGACTGCGGGCCCGAGGTGCGAGCGGGTCGGTGGACGTGCACGTGGGCGAGGTCTGCGGGCGTAGGCCTGGTGATGCTGTTGCCGTTGTCATCCGATGATGACGACCAGGGGGTGCACTGCAGCACCCGAACTGGATCGAAGCGACCATCGAGGTCGACCACGACGACGGCCTTGCTGTGCGGCGGAGCGATCAGGGTCGCGATCAGGAGGTGCAGCAGGGCGAGGTGGCGGCCCGAGATGGACACCAATGCTGAGCCGGTCGCGCGGCCATGGCGGGCTGCTAGGTCGTTGAGAGGTGCGATGGGGAAGGTTTTTGGTTGTGGCGGTCCCCTCCGTTTGCTGTCGGGAGTTGTTATTATCGATGTCGATGGTGGATTTGGGCCTGTCACAGGCTGTGTTTCTGCATCGAGGGCGGCGATGGATACCCGAAGCGAATTGAGTATCTGGATGAAATGTTAACAATGAAAATAAAACTGCGATCAACTTTCATCCATACAGTAATGTGTCGACAATTTAAAAAAAAAAAATTGTTATTGTCTTGGGCGTGTCAAAATATGCTTATCCCAATAGTTTTGTTGTTGAAACGTCAAAAAAACAATCGCTCATCCTTTCCTTATCCTTCTCCCACCACTAACGTCATCGACATCAATATCCACGTCGTCGACATCATCGACCCCAGCTCACCTACTTAAAAGAGCTCTAGGGAAAAACCAAGAAGACAACAAATAATTCTAGAAGAGGGGCAAATCTTACCTCTTCAAGCGTCGTTTCCTCAATCTCCCCCAGCATTCTGGCGCCGGTAGATCCGGTCGCCGTCATTGTTACACGAGAGAAAAGATATACCAAGAAATATCTTTTCCGATATGCCGCACATAATGGCCTTTCAAGCCGCTAAGCTCCCCGATGCGGTGCAGGTCAACGAGGAGGGCAAGAAGCGAAAGCCGCCGGCCGGAGGTTCTGCTCCGTCCGACAACAGAATCGATCTGCGGCGTGACTGCGAGCTGCTGTCCATGCTCCAGCACAGCTGCGAGGTTGCGAGGCCCAATGAACCTGGGTCTGTAGTCACGTGCTGGCCTGTGAGGCGTCTTTTTAGAAGGTAAGTTGTTTTTCTTTTTTCTTTGGATTTATTTTTGTCTCGACTGTTTTCTACTTTTTCTGATAATATATGGCTATTTAATTGGTCGGTACTGATGAACGCTTTGCTTGAATACAGATGTCAAGACAGAAAGGGCCCGTTTATGGTCGAGACAACGGCATGGGAGGGATTCGAAGGCTGTCCTGCCGATAATCCGAAAGGTCTCGAACAAGCTGTAGAGAACAAACGGTCAGTGGTCGGGAAAGCTTCGGCATGGCATAAAGGGTACTGGAGCTGAGATACCTACTATGACCTAGACCTACTGTAGAATCTTGCAAATCTATGGACCCCATCGCCGATGATCGTTCATGTCCTTTCGACCACCCTAAGCCTGGCCTGGTTTCGCGGTGTGCTATGTACTCAAGTGGGTATTCATGCATCATTTCACTAGGGATTCTTTCATATGTCAAGTATCCCACACCAGATGACTCTCGCCGCCAGTCATGTACGCGTCCGGATGCCGTCGAGACCCAACGAGTTACATGCCTTGGCTCCATGTATTTCCTAGATAGACAAGCCATATCCACCAACGCATCTGCATATTCAGTCACATCCAAAAGATCAGAGGCTTGCTATGAAGACAATTGCACGAGACAAAGAAAAGTAAGGATGCGAATTGCTTGTGACTCCGTCTATAGCTCTACCTCGCCAGCTGCGACTCTCGGCAAACCCATCACGTCTATTTCGTCACTCTCCACCAACGAGCTTCTCTCTGTTCTTTTCGTCGTCACGGCCCACAATTCCACTCAATCAAGCACGCGCAGCAGCCCTCTGGTCCTCGAGCTTCTTGTAGTAGTTGTCGCGCATGTTGGTGCGCGGGACGTGGTATCCGTACCTAGACCGTGCCCCTCAGGGGTTAGTACATGATATACGACTATTCGTTTGACTGGTGGGAACCAATTGCTATCGCCTTCTCGAGGAAAAAGCAAAGTTCATGAGGGAGGTTGTAGGTATTCGCCATACCAGTAGAGGCTGCCCATGGCAGTTCCAAGACCTGTAGGAGGGGATATGTTAGCAATCCACGCATTGAAATAAAATGGCTTGACTGCTGTCGTCCGGCTAGGCAAAATGCCACCAGCCTGTGCAGCCTGCGCCAACAAATCCGAATTTTCTCTCGCGGATAGACACGTACTGAGACCAATTGAGAGGTCGAGGATGAGGCCCCTACGGAGCATCTACATCAGAATCACCAAAGCCCGTGTTAGCTTGCAAATCCATCTCAATCCACAAGCCGGCGGCCAAATTCGGGATCGCGTTGGTGGTGTCGAGGCCTAATCGCGACCCGTTCCAATCCGCACGCCTGGTCGGTAGAGCGAAGGCCGCCTTGCTGTACACGTACACCAACGATGGGCTTGATGGCCATTGTGTCAATTGATCGGTCGCTGATTCTTCTCGATGTTTTTCTTCGGTCGGGCAACTGGGTTGCGTGAGGCGGGGTTGCTGGTTCGGTTGGGATGCGGTCGATTGCTAAAAGGGATTGAAAGCCTCAATCCAAGTTCTTTCCCGAGTGGTCTGACGATGCTTCGGCAACAGCAAGGCTAGTGGGTGGAGCTCTGCTGGGACAGCTGTCGCACGTGACTTTGGCAAGAAAGCTATCTGAACGCAGGTACTCATTGGTTCAATTGGCGACAAGGGTGGGTGGTAATGGACATTATGTCAGCAGATGCATCCTCCCGAAATTTTGGGAGCCGCGTTTCTTTGAGCGGAAAGCTTCAATATGGGAAACGGTCCGACGACGACGAGGAGGAGCAAGAGGTGATTGAACAACAACCACCATTAGCAGTAGCACGGTCTCTGCTCACGTCGCCCCAAGTAGTCGAAGCGACAAGAAGATAAAGAAGCAGAAAAGCCACGCGACAAGACACGATGAGCTTACACCTCCCTACAAGGCGGGCTCTTGCAGCCGGTTGGTGTCCGCCCATCCACGTTTCCTCTCCCAACAGCGATGCTGTCACTTTCAAAGCAAAGAATGGCCATGACAGACATAAAAAAATTGTTCCGTACCTCTGGTTTTTGCTAACCTGTTCCCGTCTACTTCGGTAACCCCTTGTGCTTAGCCTGTACCGCCCGCCCAATATCGAGCCAACAACAGCTCCGCAGCTTCTTTGGCAAGAAAGGCTTGTTCGGCCGTTCTTCTGCCAAGAATACAGCCGAGATCGACAGTAAAACCATCCAGGACGCGCTGAAGTCACAGAAAAGCAAAGAGGCCCAGGAAACTGCCACCGCGCTCGCCATTCAGGAGCGCCTCGGCCGCACAAAGCTGGGCAGCGAGTCCATCTTCGACGAGAAGAACGATGTCGAGGCCGCAGGCACCCCCGCCAAGGCCTCCAACAGCGGCGATGTAGACGTTCGCAAGCCCGGGACGATCCCTGGGCTGGTCAAAACGCACGAGGCCATGTGCCGCAGCACAACTCCGGACCCGCGAGGTAACATGCGCTTCACGCGCAAGATGGTGACGCGCTACGTGAGCCGGGCTCTGGACCCCGAAGGCCGGGAGACCAAGGCCGAGCGGCTGGCGCGCACAGAGCGGACCCTGACTTACCGGGGTCCCGTATGGCGCCTGCCCCCCAAGAAGCACGTCAAGCTGGCCCGCCAAATCGCCGGCAGGACGGTCGACGACGCCATGATCCAGATGCGCTTCTCCAAGAAGAAGTTCTCCCGGGACATTGGCATCACGCTCGACGCCGCCAGGGACGAGGCCGCCGTCGTGGCTGGCATGGGACTCAAGGCGCCGGCAGATGAGAAGTTCAAGGCCGAGAAGATTCAGCTCAAGAACGGCCAGTGGGTCACCATCACCGACCCCAACAAGCTGTACATTGAGCAGGCCTGGGTCAACAACGGAAGGAAGGTCTTTGCCGGCTTCGTGTATCCGGCCAGGAGGGGTCACATTCCCAAGTGGTCAATCCCTACCAGTAAGTAACACGACAACCTCACATATTGTTGACATGTTGGCACCTTGTGTGTGGGACAATGTTTTTACTGACGACCTGTTTTTTTTTCTTCTTTTTTTCTTTTTTTTTGCAATAGACTTGAACCTTGTTCTCAAAGAGCAAAGGA
This sequence comes from Pyricularia oryzae 70-15, assembly GCF_000002495.2. Classification (NCBI taxonomy): domain Eukaryota; kingdom Fungi; phylum Ascomycota; class Sordariomycetes; order Magnaporthales; family Pyriculariaceae; genus Pyricularia; species Pyricularia oryzae. The sequence goes on from NC_017850.1 coordinate 7,824,105, forward strand.
CACTTATCAGGCAGTACAAGGAGAGGAAGACCAAGGAGGACGCACGCAAGCCCTGGGTCCATCTGCCCAACAGGCCGGTAACAGCTCAGAGGCAACACTACTCGTGGTAAACGAAGCCTTTGACCCAAGACAACCCACATCCCGGCTGCTTCTTAATACCCTTACTCTCCTGTTTCTGTCGCGAACATCTGTACAAAAGGTTTCATGGGTTATATTGGCATTGCTGCCAAAAGATGAAATGTACTTGTAAAACTAAAAGTCAATCAATTGTAAAGGCCTGTTGATAGGCCTTTCGTAGATCGATCGATCAACAAAACGTTGTTATTGGGTAAAAGGTAATATATTCTTGTCTAACGACTAATCTATCTACGCTCGAACTTTTAATCGTTTTTCTCCTTTTATACCCGTAATCGAGGGTCGGATAAATTACGTGCGGGTCCACACGTAAATTACCGATTAAATTAATAAATTGAACGCAATCCTTTTTATTCCAACACCGGCAATTTTTTTTCGCGTTTAAAAATCCTTAAACCTATTTTTTATAACAAACGAAAAATTCGAAAACGGTTATATCGTTTTTACAATTTTTATTAAATTTTTTAATCGTTATTTTAATATTTTGGCCGAATTTTTTATATTTTCCGGAATTAATTATGGAATTTTTTATTATAAACGCCATTTAAATTAAAAAGTGGTTCCGAAAATAATAAATTTAAATAATTTTATTTAACGTTGCTATTATTTGTTTAATTTATTATTTGACAATTATAACGGCTTTTTCAATTAATTGCAAATTTTTTAATAACCATTTCGTTTATAAAAAAGGTTTTTTTTGCCGTAAATTCGACGATATTTTTATATTTATTTATATTTCGTTATTATTATTATTTAAATTAAAACGCCAAAAATTATTATTTTCGTTTTTTTACCGTTTATTTTTTATCGCCTTTGTTTTTCCAATTATTTCGACCGATTATTAATTAAATTCGACGTTATAATTAATAATTATACGTTTTTTGGGTTTTTTCGTTTTTTTTCGCGCCGTTAATAATTTTTTAATTTTTAATAACGGTCCTATTTTTATCGGTCCGAAACCTATTTTTTATTTCGGTTATTTAAATTTTTATTTGGTAAAAAAACAAATTGCGGTTAATCGTTTAAAAATTTATTTTTGTGAGGATCAGGCCCCTATACCTACCCTCAGAATCACGTGAGGATCAGGCCCCTAGACCTACCCTCAGAATCACGTGAGGATCAGGCCCCTAGACCTACCCTCAGAATCACGACTCGGCTCCACACCGAGCCAGGGATCGGACAAGGATCCACTACCTCCGGATTTAAGCGCGTCTCTTGAGCGCGTCGACGATTGTAATTTCTCTCTTCTCTTCAGTTTAGAATTTTCGTCGATAGCGCCTAATACATTGAGGTTCTCCAATATATGCCTGGCCGTGACAAAAATGGTATATTTATTAATATTACGTGGAACGTAATTTCGCCGACCTGGGTATTTAGCGTTATTTTTCCCATTACCGTAATATTTTTTCCTGTTCCAAAACGCACCGTAATTTTATTTGGGTTCGTTTTATTAATATAAATATTCGGTTTTCGGCGTTGCAATATTTTAATTTACCCTATTCCGGCCGTAAAAATTATAATTATTTGTATATTAAAAATAATTTTATATTAAATTTCGTTTATTTTCTATTAACAAAAAATCTGGTATAAATTCTTTTTTTTCGTTTATATTTGGAATTTTTCTTGTATTTATTTTAATCGGTGCCGGAATAATTCGTCGGTTAAAAATTCCGCGGTTTTGTAATTTATAAAATAAATAAAAATATATCTGTTAATAATAATGGTGCTAACAGGGGATATAGGGGTAAACCCTAGGTGCGGCGTGGTAAATAACCAGTGCTAAAAGCGCTGAATAATAGGTAGAAATGCACTATAATTTTGGTACTGATAAATAATTGGTTGGGGGAGATTTTGCTTTATTTCCCTTACATACTCTCCGACATCGAAGTGGGGGTCCGCACGCCAGAAAAGGTTCCGGTGCCGCGAATGAATTTCCGAAAAACTAATTTGTATGGGTTTTTGAAAAAACACCCTCATTTGCATACAAACCATCTCTGGGTTTGCATTTAAACGTTAACTTGGTGAAATTTTCAACCCGGTACAGGGTAGCTGACTCGCAGGTGCAGGGTGGGTATTAAACCCGGTACAGGGTAGCTAACCCCACTCGCTGACCTTTAAATTGCATTCCTGCATTAACAAAGTAACGGAATTCCACCATTCCCCACTCCACTTCGGCACTAAATAAAATTGGCTATATACAAATAAAAGTGGGCTTATTACATGCAAAATAATGCATATAATTAACACCCCCTCTCTTTTGCTACTTAATCCAAAAATAAAGTCGGAAAAGAAAAGTACGTAAAATAAAACCCCCAAAACAAAAAAACAAAAGAAATTCCCCCTTGTGTCCCAACCCAACTCGAACCCCCGGTGCGAACCCCCTGGATGAATAAGCCCTTTGTACCAAACCCCCGATTGACTGAACCCCCGAATTGAAAAAGACCCCCAGAATTGTAACAACCCCCGGATTCGAACCCACGACCTACAGATTATAACCAACGGAACTTACTACTAAGCCAGGTAGCTAATCTGGCTGTTCGTTGTTGTGGATCCCAGAAAAGTTTAATATATAGGGTAGATTAAAAATCGCTAGGTCGCCCAAAACGCGAGCTAATTAAATTCGGATTCGACTTCGGGTATAAGGTCGGTATAAGTTGCTTAATAATCAACCTGAGCAGGGTAGGTTTGGGTAGATCGGTTGGTGTCGGGCTAACAAAAATCCAATAATTGCAAACAAAGGAGAAAAATGGTGGTAGTTAGCTAACGAACTAACTAGGTGCCCTACAATTCAATAGGTAAAAACTAAGTTTACAGGGGTTTTAACCCTATAAGCTCTAAAAAAACCTTGTGAATTGGAAGCGTTAGGGGCTTTGTAAGGCCGTCAGCGGGCATTTGTTTGGATTCCAGGTATTTTAGGGTCACTAATCCTTCTGTAACTAACTCCCTTACGTAGTGAAATTTTAATAACGTATGTTTAGTACGTTGGTGGTGCGTAGGGTTGTGTGCGTTAGCTATAGAGCCTGTATTATCTCCAAATATTGCAATAGGGCCTTTTACAGGTAGTCCAATCTCTGTAAATAGGCTTTTAAGCCACTGTGCTTCACGCAGGGCTTCCGCTAAGGCGTCGGTTTCGGCTTCTGGGGTGCTTAAAGCTATAGTACTAGCCTTTTTGCACTTCCACGTTATAGGGCCCCCAGATAGGGTATACAAATATCCGTAAGTGGATTTTGAATCTTCCCTAGCCCCGGCAAAATCGCTGTCACTAAAACCAAGTAATTTTAGGCCTTTAAAACCCCCAATCAAAGAGTTAGGTGGTAAATTAGCTTTAATTACCCTATTTCCGTAGCAGATTGCTAGGGATTTAGTACCTGCTAAGTAGCGAAGTAGGTTTTTAGCTGCCGTTAAGTGGATTGTAGTGGCTTTCGTTAAAAAACGAGATAACCATTGAACCGCAAAACCGATGTCCGGGCGCGTTAATAGCATTAAATACATTAGGGTGCCGATAATACGCTGTAACAATTTGATTTCTAGCGCATTTACGGGTTTGCCCCCACTATATTTTAGCACACCCGGCTGTAAGGGAACAGAAATAGGTTTGCAATCAGCTAATCCGAACGTTGCTAATGCTTCCTCTATATACTGACTTTGATGGAGCCAAAGCAGGCGGTTAGGCCTGTCCCTTATAATCTGAACGCCTAAAAAATAGGCTGCAGGGCCCCTGTCTTCCAATGCGTATATTTTGTTAAAACGGGCTTTTAAATCCTGAATATATTGCAATTTAGGACCTATTAGCAGGCAATCGTCAACAAAAGTAACAATGAAATGCTTGGATTTAGCATTATAAAAGACAGCTGGATCAGAGATCAGCGGCTTAAAACCTTCTGTAAAAAGTAGGCTTTTTAGCTTTGTTTGCCATTCTCTTGGGCCCTGTTTCAGACCGTATAGCGCCTTTTCCAACAGTATAACTTGCATTTCCTTTGGATTATAGCCCATTTGCACTAAAATTTTAGCGGTAGTAGGGCTGCAAGATCTAGCCCAATCGCTAAAACCCTCTGGAATTTGCAAATAAATATCTACGTCGGTAAGGTCACTATTTAAAAACGCACCGATAAAATCGATTTGTTCTATTTCCCAATTTTGTGCATTAGCTATAGCCAATAATATACGCCAGGTGGGCGGTATACTAGTGCTAGCAAAAGTCTCGATATAATCTAGGCCTTCGACCTGTAAAAACCCCCTAACAACAAGCCTGGCTTTATACTTTATAGGCTTATTATTTTCATCCTTTTTTAATTTAAACACCGGCCGGGTAGAGATTAGTCTACGGCCTGTGTTAATAAAAATGGTGCTAACAGGGGATATAGGGGTAAACCCTAGGTGCGGCGTGGTAAATAACCAGTGCTAAAAGCGCTGAATAATAGGTAGAAATGCACTATAATTTTGGTACTGATAAATAATTGGTTGGGGGAGATTTTGCTTTATTTCCCTTACATACTCTCCGACATCGAAGTGGGGGTCCGCACGCCAGAAAAGGTTCCGGTGCCGCGAATGAATTTCCGAAAAACTAATTTGTATGGGTTTTTGAAAAAACACCCTCATTTGCATACAAACCATCTCTGGGTTTGCATTTAAACGTTAACTTGGTGAAATTTTCAACCCGGTACAGGGTAGCTGACTCGCAGGTGCAGGGTGGGTATTAAACCCGGTACAGGGTAGCTAACCCCACTCGCTGACCTTTAAATTGCATTCCTGCATTAACAAAGTAACGGAATTCCACCATTCCCCACTCCACTTCGGCACTAAATAAAATTGGCTATATACAAATAAAAGTGGGCTTATTACATGCAAAATAATGCATATAATTAACACCCCCTCTCTTTTGCTACTTAATCCAAAAATAAAGTCGGAAAAGAAAAGTACGTAAAATAAAACCCCCAAAACAAAAAAACAAAAGAAATTCCCCCTTGTGTCCCAACCCAACTCGAACCCCCGGTGCGAACCCCCTGGATGAATAAGCCCTTTGTACCAAACCCCCGATTGACTGAACCCCCGAATTGAAAAAGACCCCCAGAATTGTAACAACCCCCGGATTCGAACCCACGACCTACAGATTATAACCAACGGAACTTACTACTAAGCCAGGTAGCTAATCTGGCTGTTCGTTGTTGTGGATCCCAGAAAAGTTTAATATATAGGGTAGATTAAAAATCGCTAGGTCGCCCAAAACGCGAGCTAATTAAATTCGGATTCGACTTCGGGTATAAGGTCGGTATAAGTTGCTTAATAATCAACCTGAGCAGGGTAGGTTTGGGTAGATCGGTTGGTGTCGGGCTAACAAAAATCCAATAATTGCAAACAAAGGAGAAAAATGGTGGTAGTTAGCTAACGAACTAACTAGGTGCCCTACAATTCAATAGGTAAAAACTAAGTTTACA